>NC_034183.2:36134794-36227294 GCF_002021735.2 Oncorhynchus kisutch
AGCTGTCCAGACCTCCAGGGTCTCTGACAGGGAGGGCCAATCCACTCTACCCCCACAGGGTTTGATCTCCCAAAGGAAAAAACACCATCTACCCCTGGGCTGCCGGTGTGTTTACATCTCTGACATCAACTCAGGATACCTAGGAATAGTGTGTGTGTCTGTCTGTGTGTGTATATGTGTGTGCATACGTGTGCGTGTGTGATAAGGGAGCGTTTAGTTACAACACGTGTGGCCGACGTTCAGGCAAGGCTACCAGCGGCGCTGACTGCCTGTGAAAGGTTTATCATTTCTTTAAACACTGCGTATTATTATAAAATGAGACTGCCTGGTGTAATAAAACTAAACTGTCATGTTCATCGTATTATGGTGGAATTAAACTGTCTCACCCTTGGGGGTAAGGCTGTAAAGTTCAGATCGTAACCCGGAACACATTCCACTCTTGACTTCTCGTTCTTCACATACAGGTGTGTGTGTGTGTCACGGAGTTGGTTTCAGTCCGTGCCTGATATTCTGACTTGACATATTAATAACCAGACATCAAAAACAGTTTATGGGTTTATGAGAATGCACATGAATTTTTGGAATAGGTTCCGTGTATAATGCCATATCCTTTGGTGCGGCAGCCTGTAAAGAGAGAAAGACGCATGTCAGAGGTGGTCGGCACGCTGGCAACAAGCTCTCATAGTCTCACTGCAAAATTAGACTTTCATCCACGTTCTCCAAATGACACGTTTCAAAGTTTTGTTTTGTATTTCTCCTGCTGCTCTGTATTATTCCAATTCTCCCAATGTCAAAAGTTCAAAGTTGAAGGTTACGTTTAGGCACCAAATTTGGGATAGGTTTAAAACAAAAAGTCAACAAAAATGGAATATGCCCATCCACTACCCCTGTCCACAACACCCTGGAAAAACCCAAGCCTGCTTGGCGGTAATAGCGCTCACTGTTGCTCCTATTGGTCGGTTTTGAAGGCATTTTCCGACTTTCTCGGGACGTCAATCTCTCTGGGCAAATCGACTGGGTTTGGCAAATGCAAGTCAATAGTTTTTTCGCACCGGGATATTTTATTCTTTCAATCAAGTATTTTCTTCTATTTCACTTGCCGTACAAAGCGCACATTGTAATGGTAATTAGATGGCAATGGGATAGTACTCAACGTATTATTAGATTTAGTTTAGCCCTAGTTTGTTCCCTGTCTACGTCTTCCTTGTTATTTTGGTTTTGTAAATATTCTCACGCTTCGCCGGCTATTATTATCCTCACTTTGCTAATAAAAAGCCTCACTCTAAGCAAGAAATTCAGCTCTGCATTGTTGAAACCTCAACTGCTATTGTGCCTTCCCTTATGTGTGTGTGTGTGTGTGTTATGCATACCTTACATTTTTGTTAAGCATTTCATTGCACAACCCCCCCCCCCTCCGCCCTACCATCTGCCCCACAATAATTTTTTGGGGGGGCAGATGTTCGGAGCAGGGGTGGGGGGGCATACTGTGCAATGAAATGCCCCCCAAAATTATTGTGGACCCCCGGTATCCTGTGCATATGACCAATACACTTGTGTGTGTGCTTGTGTACTGTATGTGTGGATGTAGATGTGCCAGGTAGGTGTCTGTCAGGTAGACAAGGGCAGCCGAGTGCTTAGTGATGATTGGTGAGCGGTTGAGGCTCTGAGAGCGTCTTTGTCTGTCTGCTGGATTGTGTTTTGACTTGTATAGTTCTGGCTGCCATCACAGCGCTAACATCACTAAGCGAGATGCTGAGAGACAATCACTAAGCGAGAGAGAGAGAGAGAGAGAGAGAGAGAGAATACCTCAGCCCCAGATGTTCCTCTCGCTCAACCTCTCAGGGATATGTCTTCACTCTGCGTGAATGGTGTTCATGTTTGAGAGACACGAAGGCATTACCAACCTGTCACTCATCACCTCCCCTGTCTTGGTGACCACTGCTGAGAGCAAAGACCAGAGCAGTGATATCTTAGCAACGTTAAATGGACGTTAGCAATGGATATTTTGTTCCAGAGCCATAGACATATATAGGATAGTTTTTATTCTAGGTATATTTTATTCTAGGTATATTTTATTCTAGGTATAAATTATTCTTGGCTCTGTTCTCAGTTATGGACTTTGACTTGTGGGTTAAGTAAGAAAATATGGCCCATCATCACCACATGTGTTACTACTGTGTCTTGTTTAGGGAGATTTATGAATGTCGTTGTGGATGTTATAGGCCTAGATGCAGCCTAGTGTAGAGAGTGGTAGGCTGTCTATTTTTAGTCATGCTAACAAGGGCATCATGGGTTGGGCAGTGTAACAGTTTTACTCCCTTCATGCACTACTTTACCCTCCTCCATTTTACACATATAAGATTTTGGAATGAGGAAATAAAATGTTTCCATCCTGAATAGTATGAGCTGAAAACCAAACATATTTGCAAAACCCATTTTTAGCTAGCATTTGACATTAATATACATATGTTTCTTATCCAAAGTGACAGATACAGAATGGATTATATATGAAGCCTGCACACCTTCAGTATTTAATTTGTTTTCCGTTGTCACAGTGAGCCAATAAAAAGTATGTTCTGTCTTAAAATAAATAGATTGTTTGTGTTTCGCTCCTCAAAGAAAGTATCAAAGACGAGAATAGAGGGGGACACCGTGGGGGACACCGTGGGGCCTTTTATCTCAATGCCAATGGGTGTAGTGACTGTGTGGTGTGTATTATGCAATCTTTGTGTGTGTGGTGTGTACTATGTAATCTGTGTTTGTGTATTTTTGGAGTTGTTAGGGATCTTTCATTAATCAGAGTTCATTCCCGTGGCATAGTGTAACCCAACGTTATCGCAGACACAGTCAATTATCTACACAGATTATTTCCTCGCTGTCGCCTGACACAGAATCAACCTGGACGCAAGCCTAGTTTTTCTTTCACAATTTTCTGTAATCTTCTCTTAAATAGCAAAATGATTAATGACGCCTCAGTTACACGTCATCACAATAATATACAGTGCCTTGACCAATTCCACTTGTGTTACAGACGGTATTTCTCACCCATCTCCACACAAAACCCCATAATGACAAAATGAAAACATGTTCTTCTAAATGCTAGCAAATGTATTGAAAAAAAATTACATTTACATAAGTATTACACCCCTGAGTCAATACTTTGTAAAAGCACCTTTGGCGGCGATTACAGTTTTGAGTCGTCTTGGGTATGCCTGTATCAGCTTTGCACATCTGGATTTGGGGATTTTCTCCTATTCTTCCTTACAGATTTTCTCAAGCTCTCTTTAAGTTAGATGGGGAGCGGCGGGGAACAGCAATCTTCAAGTTTTTCCACAGATTTTCAATGGGATTCAAGTCTGGGCTTTGGCTGGGCCACTCAAGGACTATCACATTCTTGCTCTGAGTGTAGCTTTGGCTGAATGTGTGGGGTCATTGTCCTGTTGGAACATAAATATTCGCCATTCATTGTTGCCTCTATCCTCAGTACCTGCTAATGAAAAGCATCCCCATATCATGATGCTGCATCACGGTAGGGATGGTGTTAGGACAGATGATGAGCTGTGCCTGGCTTTCTCCAGACATAGCGCTTTGCATTCAGGCCAGTGTTCATCAATCTTTTGCCCTACGCTCTCAGTCTTTGATATGCCTTTTTGCAAACTCCATGCACCTTTTTATTGGGAGTGGATTCCGTCTGGCCACTCTCCCATAATTCCCAGATTGGGGAAGTGCTGTAGACACGGTTGTCCTTCTGGCAAGTTATCCCATCTCAGCCAAGGAACTCTGTAGTTCTGTCAGAGTGGTCATTGGGTTCTTGGCCACCTCCCTGACCAAACTCCTTATTGCCCAGTTGCTCAGTTTGGTTGGACGGCCAGCTCCAGGAAGAGTCTGGGTAGTTCCATAATTTCTCCAATTCCCAATGATGGAGACCACTTTGCTCTTGGAAACTTTAAACACTCTAGAAATGGTTTTATACTCTTCCCCAGATACATGCCTCATCAAAATTCTATCTTAAGAGATCAGTTCCTTGGACTTCATAGTATAGTTTCTGCTCTGACATGCACTGTCACCTGTGGGACCTTATATTGCCAGGTGTGTTTCTTTCTAAATCATGTCCAAACAATTGAATTAGCCACAGGTGGACTCTAATCAAGTTGTAGTGACAACTCAAGGATGCACCTGAGCTCAATTTGGAGTGTCATAACAAAAGATTGTGAATACTTACAGTGCCTTTGGAAAGTATTCAGACCCCTTGACTTCTTCCGCATTTTGTTACATTATTCTAATGTATATATATTTTTTACATCTTCAGCATTCTACACACAATACCCCAAAATGACAAAGTGAAAACAGGTTTATAGTAACGGTTAACGGTTCCGCAACTACATTGGGAGACGGGAAGCAAGTACAGGGTGAAGCAGACCGGGGTGAAGGTTCACCTTCCAACAGGACAACGACCCTAAGTACACATTCAAGACAATGCAGGAGTGGCTTCGGGACAAGTCTCTGAATGTCCTTGAGTGGCTCAGCTGGAGCCTGGACTTGAACCCTATCGAACATCTCTGGAGAGACCTGAAAATAGCTGTGCAGCAACTCTCCCCATCCAACCTGACAGAGCTTGAAAGGATCTGCAGAGAAGAATGGGAGAAACTCCCCAAATACAGGTGTGCCAAGCTTGTAGCGTCATACCCAAGAAGACCCGTGGCTGTAATCGCTGCCAAAGGTGCTTCAACAAAGTGCTGAGTAAATGGTTTGAATATTTATATAAATGTGATATTTCAGAATGTTTTATAAATTAGCAAAAATGTCTAAAAACCTGTTTTTGCTTTGCCATTATGGGGTATTGTGTGTAGATTGATGAGGGGGAAAAAGATTTTAATCCATTTTAGAATAAGGCTGTAACGTAACAAAATGTGAAAAAGGGCAAGAGGTCTGAATACTTTCCGAAGTCACCGTGTGTAAAACATATATATTTCTGTATTTCACCTTCAATAAATTTGCTAAATTTGCTAAAAACATCTTTTCACTTTGTCATTATTGGTTATTGTGTGTAGATGGGTGAGCAACAAAAAAATATGTAATACTTTTTGAGTTCAAGATGTAACACAACATCATGTACAATATGTCAAGGGGTATTCTTTCTGAAGGCACTATAAATCATGGTCTGATTATTATCTTGTAAATCGGAGCAAAAAAAGTTGCCTATTAAACTGTTGATCAGATTATATTTTAAACAACAGTATAACTAGCCTCAGTCCAAAATCTTCCCCCATAGAACAAAATGATCCATATATTATAACAGCCGAGCCAATTGTTTTGAAGAACATAATACGCCTACAGTACTTGTAATTGTTAAAGACGCTAAGACTTTTGCAGCTAACAAATTGTCTAAAGTGTCCTCCCCCTGAAAGGCCAAGGGATTCTATAACTTTACAGAGTGTGAGAAGAGGATGACATGACACAATGCAAGTGAACTTGCTGACACCATGCGACACCTCTCAGAACACTCGCTCAATTATGCTGTGAAGAATGTATCCATATGTATTCAAGTCATTAGATAACTACTAATCCGCACAGCTAAGACATCACCCAGGTACAAAAAGAAAAAATCACTGTGACTGAATAGGCCAGTGATTAATGTACATGATTAGATGAGTGGGAGATGTAGACAGAGGAATGGCTGGTTGATGCTGCCTGGGCTGTTGGTGTCAGCGTGGTAGGTTGTTGTTTGCTTACACATTGTAACCGCATTCGGAGGTTGTCACAAACACAATAGTGCCTCTCTGTGTGTTGACATGGCCTGTCAGGATAAAGCCCTAATCCATATTGTCTATGTGAGATTCCCATCATCGGCTTAGCAACCCTCCACAGGATGCCTTGGATAGCAGTTCAGCTCTACATACCGTGTGCTGTTTGTTTTGAAAGTTAGAATGGAAGTATTCAGTACCTAAGGCTGACTCGTAATGCTGAGGAATCTGTCTTTACACTGTTTCCACCCAACAGCATAGGGTGTATGTGTCATTGTAAGAAACCTGGTGCACACACACACACACACACACACACACACACACACACACACACACACACACACACACACACACACACACACACACACACACACACACACACACACACACACACACACACACACACACACACACACACACACACTTATACCAGTAAGAGGAAATAAGCAGTGTGAATGTAGATAGTGTGTAATGGTGTGTCATTCAGTAGGATGGGAATTTGTATGTCGTTAACCGGTTACAGGATCCTGCCGAGACAGGGTTGTGGTCAGACCAGGGTGGGGAAACAGTCAACAGAATGATGGCGTAGGCCTACTGTGGTTGATCATAGAGACAGAGGGTGGATAGAAATTAAGACAAGGGAGCAGATCAGAACTGTGTGTGTCCGTGTATGTGTGTGTTCGTGAATATATGCTGGGACAAACAGCTGGGGAACCCAGAGTTTGCTCCTGTAGTCTGGGCAGGTTGCTGTTGGATTGTGGGATAGAATGCCTTTCCCCTCTGCTCTGGTGGACGTCCTACTGTACACTCTTAGAAAAAAAGGTGCTATCTAGAACCTAAAAGGGTTGTTCTGCTGTCCCCGTAGGAGAACCCTTTGAAGAACCATTTTTGGTTCCAGGTAGAACCTATTTGGTTCTCCTTTGTCGCAGTGAGCCAATAAAAATTATGTGCTGTCTTAAAACAAATAGATTGTCTGTGTTTTGCTCCTCGAAGAAAGCATCACAGAGGGTTCTACATGGAACCCACATGGATTCTACCATGGGGACAGCCGAAGAACCCTTCTGGAACCCTTTTTTCTAAGAGTGTAGCTACTGATCTTTTCTCCCAAATCATCAACATTATCAGATATATGCCTCACAGCACTGCTTCAGTGATAGACCCAATGTGGGAATATACTAAATGTGTCATGCTTCACATCATGACCATTCATTATCAATCATTCAGGCCTACTATATGCCTATCCATATCTATGGTTTATAGTGTAGTGTCAGTAGTGTAGGTATATTCTCAGCTAACACATGTTCTGTCATTCATTTCATGTAAACACACAGTACAGTATGTAGTTCTCTCTACCAGCCAACCACTGTATAGAATCCAGTAATTGGGTGGGATTGGTTGGAGTTTTATATCACGTGTTTAGGGCCTCTCTTCCTGGCTATATATCTGTTTCATGTTTCTTTGACATTTTCCTTTGCTGGTGTGTGTGTGTGTGTGTGTGTGTGTGTGTGTGTGTGTGTGTGTGTGTGTGTGTGTGTGTGTGTGTGTGTGTGTGTGTGTGTGTGTGTGTGTGTGCGCGTGTGTCTGTGTGTGCGTGTGTGTGTACTCTGTGTGTACTCTGTACTGTGTGTGTGTGTGTGTACTCTGTGTGTACTCTGTACTGTGTGTGTGTACTCTGTGTGTACTCTGTACTGTGTGTGTGTGTGTACTCTGTGTGTACTCTGTACTGTGTGTGTGTACTCTGTACTGTGTGTGTGTGTGTGTGTACTCTGTACTGTGTGTGTGTGTGTACTCTGTGTGTACTCTGTACTGTGTATGTGTGTGTGTGTGTGTGTGTGTACTCTGTACTGTGTGTGTGTCAGTGTGCTGCTGCTTGCACTACGGCTCTCCTCTGCAGCCGAGCTGAAGGGAAGTCTTTCCATTGATATATAAAACTCCAGCAGAGCACTTCCCTTTCCCGAACCGTTCCTTGTGACAGCTCTCCTTCAAAGACGTTCCGTCCCGGCATTCCGACCCCTGACACGGCATTCCCACCCTGGTGAGAGATGCGGGTGGAGCTGCATCTGACCTGAACCCTGCACATTGTCTTATAGTAACCTTTCTGTTACCGTGTGTGTTTGTGTGTGTGTGTGTGTGTGTGTGTGTGTGTGTGTGTGTGTGTGTGTGTGTGTGTGTGTGTGTGTTATGATCCATTTGTCAGAATGCAATGTTCGAATGCAGTGTATGTGTGCAGATTGCGATGATGCCATCCAAATCTGGCATAAAAGGAGAGGCATGGAGAGAGAAGTAAATGCAGAGAGAGAGGGGGGAGTTCAGTATGTGTTACGGTCTTACAGTGTGAAGTATCTGGTGCCTAATAATGGAGATTGAGATGGATGATCCAGATTAAACTCTCATTTAAAACCAAAGCAGTGAAATACGCGCTCAGATTATACAGCTTTTCATCCAAAGATTAATGTGTGATATTAATGTGTGATTATTAGGTTTAAAGAGGTCAGGTGTTCTCTCTGCACTCTGCATGCCTGCGTGATATCATTCACCTATCTATCAGTCATATAACCCCTTTCCAAACATTGGGACTTAAAGCCACAGTCTGTCATTTTGTCTTTAATGTTATAGTTCAAATCCTTTGATTTAGAAGAATATGATTTATAAATACCTTACTGAGATGATACCTACCTACCAAACATTGGAACTCAAACACGGTTCAAAAAATGGCAGGAGAGAGAGAGTGTGGTGTAGACAATGGCAAACCATAACATGACTGTGTTTTCGGGTGGTCTGGTGGAGGTGCCATGGCATGATGGATCATTCTTGTTCCTTTGCTGGTCCAGTGATGCACTGTGGACTTGGACATATTTTCTCTGATCGTACAGTGCACTGTGGACTTGGCTGCAGCAGATATGAAAACACAGATTTATTATGGAACAGACGTGCCAGATATTTTTTAATAACACTATAATAGTCTCATAGCATGATGGTCCAGTAATGCTGTGGTCCTTCATTCTCTGACTCTCCATTTTCTCTCTCCTTCCTTCCTTCTACCTCTTTTTCTTTTTTTCTTTTGTAAGTTGACTGAAAACACATTCTCATTAACAACAACAACTGGGGAACAGTTACAGGGGAGAAGAGGAGGGATGAATGAGCCAATTGTAAGATGGGGATGATTAGGTGACCGTGATGGTATGAGGGTCAGATTGGGAATTTAGCCAGGACACCAGGGTTAACAACCCTACTCTTACAATAAGTGGGATCTTAGGTGACCACAGAGAGTCAGGACACCCATTTAACGTCTCATCCAAAAGACAGCACCCTACACAGGGCAATGTCCCCAATCACTGCCCTGGGGTATTGGGATATTTTTCTTTCACCAGAGGAAAGGGTGCCTCCTACTTGCCCTCCAACACTTCCAGCAGGATCTGGTATCCCATCCAAGGACCAACCAGGACTAACCCTGCTTAGCTTCAGAAGCAAGCCAGCAGTGGCATGCAGAGTGATATGCTGCTGGCCTTTCTTTCTTTTCATTTCCTTCTATCATAACTTATAAGCAGTTCATGACTAATAAAGGAGGATGGGGCAAAGGTAGATGGAGAAATAGGGTGAGTGTGCATGGCCGGGAGGGATGGGAAAGATGGTGAGATGGTGAAAGAGAGGAAGAGAGGGAGGAAGGCATTGAGATAATCTCCTTCAGATTAAAGGTGGTGCTGTGATGGGGTGATGGGGAAGGGCCACTCCTATGACTACGGTGATGACTCCCATATTACACTGTTATTACTCCTACTCTCCATGCCATCAAGCATCAAGCATCAGCTGTCAGAGCAGCTCACAGATCACTGCACCTCATCCCCATATTGTTATTATTTCTTTCTTTTTTGCTCCTTTGCACCCCAGTATTTCTACTTGCACATTCATCTTCTGCACATCTATCACTCCAGTGTTTAATTGCTAAACTGTAATTACTTCTCCACCATGGCCTATTTATTGCTTTTACCTCCCTAATCTTACCTCATTTGCACACACTGTATATAGATTATTTTCTATTGTGTTATTGACTGTACGTTTGTTTATTCTATGTGTAACTCCAGGTTGTTGCTTGTGTCGCACTACTTTGCTTTATCTTGGCCAGGTCGCAGTTGTAAATGAGAACTTTTTGTCAACTGGCCTACCTGGTTAAATAAAGGTGAAATAAAAATAAATGAAATAAAAATAAATCAGAAATTCCATCACAGGTACCTACCGACAACAATGAAAACAAACACACACCCAACTGTATGAATGAATGTTGGGATCGGATCATACTGTAGGTTCCTGTGTGTCACACCACACAGTGTCTCACCCTTATCCTTACCATAACCCCATCCCTCTCGCTTTACATCACTCTCTCTCTCACTCCCTGTCTCCTTTATTCTCTTGAGGCATCTGCCCGTTAACAATCAAATCCACACACACACACACACACACACACACACACACACACACACACACACACACACACACACACACACACACACACACACACACACACACACACACACACACACACACACACACACACACACACACGTGCTTGTGCCCAGGACAAGTACAACACATCAAAAGTTGACTTAGTAGACACATTCATTGACTCTCAGACAGTCGTTCACATACAGAAAATATGGTATTTACAACCAAAGAGCACAACAACCAAGCAGTAGGCTGGCCAGTAACACATGAAGACACGGCTGTTCTCCATTTACCCATGGGGTAGGGGTCATGGGTGGGCCCTGGCAGGAGAACTGTCGGGCTGTAACAGGGCTGGGCAGGGCTGGGCAGGGGAGGGTGGGGTTGTGGTCTGAGTAAATAAGGCGTATTAGAGGTCTGGAGTTTACAGGACAGCCAAACTTTAGAAAATAAAAAAATAAACGTATGCTTGACAGTGTGTGTGTGTGTGTGTGTGTGTGTGTGTGTGTGTGTGTGTGTGTGTGTGTGTGTGTGTGTGTGTGTGTGTGTGTGTGTGTGTGTGTGTGTGTGTGTGTGTGTGTGTGTGTGACCAGAGGGGTAGCACCCGCAGGGGCGGTGGTCCCTTGACTTCACTTCTATTTCAAAGATCATATAAGCAATGCCAGGGGCAGGGGTGGTAGGGAGGGGAGGATGACTCTGCTCACAACGGGGGCATTCATCAAATGAGAGGGGATGAGGGGGAGAGGGGGGCAGGAGGGAGAGTCGACAGGGGTGCTGGAGTATTAAAGTGGGGTGTGAAGGGGTGTAAGGGGGAAGGACGGAGGTACAGGGAGGGAGGAGGAGGAGGTGTGGGGCAATTTGTTGAGTCTCACCCCTCCTAATCAGAGAGGACGCTGGTAGGCTCATTACAGACAAATGGGGGAACAGAAGCAGCAGCTGAGGAGGGTGTGTGTGTGGGGGGGGGGGGGGGGGGGGGGGGGTCCCCGGTCTCTACAGGGGGGCTCCTCAGGAGTGGGTGGGGGGTCTCTACTCACCTTCCCCCCCCCCCCCCCCCCTGCCCTCTCCTCCCCTACACTGCTTTAATATCATCTGGTCCTGCTGATGTACAGCTGATAAGAGTGGGAGGAAACTGACCGGCTGGAGAGGGAGGGATAAAGAGATAATTGTGTTCCAAAAAAGGTACAGTTGCCACGACCACACATACAAATTCCATCTTGACATTGTTTCCCTAGAGCAAACATAAAAATGATACCTACCTCGGCCAGAACATCAGCACCACAGGTAAATTCCATAAAGCTGTGAATTATCTGAGAGACAAGGAAAGAAGGGCCTTCTATGCCATTCAAAAGGAACATAACATTCAACATCCCAATTAGCATCTGGCCAAAAAATCTTTGAATTAGTTATAGAATCCATTGCCCTCTACTGCTGTGAGGTCTGAGGTCCCCTCACAAACCAAGAATTCACTTTGCATGCAGAACTCTGCAAAAACATCCTCTGTGCACAACATAAAACACAAAATAATGCATGCAGAGAAGAATTAGGATGATGCCCGCAAATGATCAAAATCCAGAAAAGAGATGTTAAATTCTATAACCACTTAAAAGGAAGAGATTCCTAAAACTTCTACAGCAAAGCCCTCACCTACAGAGAGAATAACCTGGAAACGATTCCCATCAGTAAGCTGGTCCTGGGGCTCTGTTCACAGACACAAACAGAACCCACAGAGCCCAAGGACAGCAAAACAATTAGAACCAACCAAATCATGAGAAAACAAAAAGATAATTACTTGACACATTGGAAAGAAATGAACAAAAAACAGAGCAAACTGGAATGCCATTTGGCCCTAAACAGAGAGAGCAAAGTGGCAGAATACCTGACCACTGTGACTGACCCAAAATGAAGGAAAGCTTTGACTATGTACAGACTCAGTGAGCATAGCCTTGCTATTGAGAGAGGCCAACGTAGGCAGACCTGGTTCTCGAGAGACCTGGTTCTCGAGTGCCCACCGCCCACAAAGTGAGGTGGAAAATGAGCTACACTTCCTAGCCTTCTACCAAATGTATGACCATATTAGAGACCCATTTCCCTCAGATTATACACACCCACAAAGAATTTGAAAACAAATCCAATTCTGATAAACTCCCATATCTATTAGGTGAAATTCAGTACCACATTGTGCCATCACAGAAGCAAGACTTGTGACCTGATGCTGCAAGAAAAGGGCAACCAGTGAAGCACCATTGCAAACACAAACTATATTTATCTGCCTATTTTATTTTCCTTTTCGCATTTCAAGTATTTTCATATTGTTATCACACAGTATGTAGCCATAATATAACATTTAAAATGTCTTTATTCTTTTGAAACTTTTGTGGGTGCAATTTGTACTGTTTATTTCAGATTCTATAACTTTTGCTAATTATATCTGTTCCACTTGCTTTGGCAATGTAAACATGTTTCCCATGCCAATAAAGCCATTTGTATTGAATTGAGAGAAAGAGTAGAGAGAGGGAGGGAAGCGAGAGAGAGAGCAGAGAGAGGGAGGGAAGAGAGATAGTGCAGAGAGAGGGAGGGAAGAGAGAAAGTGCAGAGAGGGAGGGAAGAGAGAGAGTGCAGAGAGAGAGAGGGAAGAGAGAGAGTGCAGAGAGAGAGGGAAGAGAGAGAGTGCAGAGAGAGAGAGGGAAGAGAGAGAGTGCAGAGAGAGGGAGGGAAGAGAGAGAGAGCAGAGAGAGGGAGGGAAGAGAGAGAGAGTGCAGAGAGAGGGAGGGAAGAGAGAGAGAGCAGAGAGGGAGGGAAGAGAAAGAGAGTGCAGCAAGAGGGAGGGAGGAGAGAGAGAGTGCAGAGAGAGGAAGGGAAGAGAGAGAGAGCAGAGAGAGGGAGGGAAGAGCAAGAGAGCAGAGAGAGGGAGGGAAGAGCGAGAGAGCAGAGAGAGAGGGAAGAGAGAGAGAGCAGAGAGAGGGAGGGAAGAGAGAGAGCAGAGAGAGGGAGGGAAGAGAAAGAGCAGAGAGAGGGAGGGAAGAGAGAGAGCAGAGAGAGGGAGGGAAGAGAGAGAGTGCAGAGAGAGGGAGGGAAGAGAGAGAGAGCAGAGAGAGGGAGGGCAGAGAGAGAGCAGAGAGAGGGAGGGAAGAGAGAGAGTGCAGAGAGAGGGAGGGAAGAGAGAGAGAGAGAGCAGAGAGAGGGAGAGATGCTAGGGGAAGGAAGGACATGTATGAAGAGAGAAAGATAAATTTGTTGGTAGAAATTCAATATGAGAGAACGTTTGAAATGCACTGAATATGACAGTATCCGTGTGTAAGTTTTTGAGTTTAGTGTTGTAGGTGTGTTGTTCGACAGGTCCTAGGTCCAGGCAGGGTTACTCTACAGGAAGAATATACAGGTTGCCAAAATAAAGCAAACACTTAAGTAAATGAGGCATACAAAGTATATTGAAAGCAGGTGCCTGACACAGGTGTGGTTCACGAGTTAATTATGCAATTAACATCCCACCATGCTTAGGCTCATGTATAAAATGGCCAGTTGCCCATTATTTTGGCTACTCTTGCTAGAAGAAGAGATTTCACTACCCATGTTTCCATCCACAGTTTATATACGAGTAAAGTCATACCATATAAAAAAAAATGAATCACAACAGCTCTGATGGAAACAGGAAGGTCTGGTACAATTTTATAAATGCCCGCAGACCATTTGTTCATTCGACATGGTGGGATCTTTTTGTGTCAGCAAAATGTATTATGCGACAAATGGCGGTGGAAACGCCTTCATGAGCAAATATTGATACAACAACGATCATATTGAAGTTAACTTGGGGTCACAAGATGATATGGTGTGTGGTCCTCCCGCTACGACTTGAGAAACCAGGCAGTTTATTATGCTACAGATTAAGTATTGTTGTCTTCGGTCTCTCTTTTTGTAGTGTTGTGTTGTCTCTCTTGTTGTGATGTGTGTTTTGCCCTATATTTATATAGTATTTTATTTAAAAACATTTTTTTTTATCTCAGGCCCCTGTCCCCGCAGGAGGCCTTTTTCCTTTTGGTAGGCCATCATTGTAAATAAGAATTTGTTCTTAATGGACTTGCCAAGTTAAATAAAGGTTAAATAAAAAAATAAAAAAATTAAAAGTAATTTATGATGAACTTCACAGAGTGGTGAAAGTCCACTGTGATCTTGATGCTTCTTTCCAATAAATATCGAGGGTCTTATTCAGGTGACATGATGATTGAAGCTTGACTACCATTTGCCAAATATTCTTACTCTTATCATAATAATCTCATCATGTAGCCTAGACTAGCCTACCCGTACTGTATCTGTGAGCTGTTGGTTAGAGCACACGTGCCAAGACCAGAGTGAGCACATTTTCTATTTAACACAACAGTTTTTTTTTTGTGACAAAATTAAAATCGGGAAAAATTGAAAATGCAATGGAAACACATTGAACTTTAGATTTATATTCGGCACATGAAAACTTAGGCAGAAAAGTACATGTTGTGTGTGCACTACGTCATCACGCAGTGATTTTTATCCTCAACAAGTCAGAGTGGTGGAAACTAGGGTTGAATGGAGGGAACCTGGTTACAGAGACTCACAGGGATTTTACCACCCAAAACCACTCCCTTTTCCCCGGGATAAATAACTGCGAGAAAGCGGTTTAATTTTAACTAATTATTTATACGAACAGCATGGCGTGAAATAGAACCGTTAAATTATATGCAACGTCTAAATCTGTCTTCTCTACGGTCTCTGCATGTTTAATCATCAATGCTCATGTTGGGCACAGACAGTCCATCTCAGTATGGTGTGCAGTTCACAATAAACGTAGACCTATCATCTCATCATGGTAAATGTTTTTCTTGTGACAGGTAGGCCTGCATTTGCTGCAGCATAGTCTATGCTAAGACAGAATGCATGTCCAATTTAAAGACTTACATCTGGCTTTCGGGGGTCACATCATATTTTTACTGTAAAGATCACAATTCTTTCAATTGCAGCTGCAATTGAAATGCTTTAAATCAGCGCAATCACTCTCTCACAGTCTTTCTCTCTCTCCATCAACTCCATTAAAATTGAATCCAAAATAGATAATCCTGTTCTAGATTCATTTATAGCCCTATATATACAGTGCATTGCGAAAGTATTCAGACCCCTTGATTTTTCCACAATTTGTTACGTTATAGCCTTATTTTAAAATGAATTCCATTGTTTTTCCCCCTCATCAAACTACACATACTATCCCATAATGACAAAGCAAAAATATTTACAACTGAAATATCACATTTACATAAGTACTCAAACCCTTTACTCAGTACTTTGTTGAAAGACCTTTGGCAGCAATTAGTCTTAGTCTTCTTGGGTATGATGCTACAAGCTTGGCACACCTGTATTTGGGGACCTCAGGCACCTCATCTTCTTGCAGGGGACCAGCCACCACCGGCCTGAGGAGAGACACATGAAACGAGGGGTTAATACGGTAATACCTAGGAAGTTGTAACCTGTAACACACCTCGTTTATTCTCCTCAGGACTTTGAACGGCCCCACACACTGCGGCCCCAGCTTCCGACAGGGCAGGGGCCGCAGAGGAGGAGTGCAAACACGGGGGCCTCACTGCGGTGCTGGTCAGCGCTCCTCTTCTGCCGTTCTCCCGCTAACCGTAGTGAGTCCTGAACAGCTTTCCAGGTGTCCTTGGAGCGCTGTACCCATTCCTCCACCGCAGGAGCCTCGGTCTGGCTCTGATGCCATGGGGCCAGGACCGGCTGGTAACCTAACACACACTCAAAAGGGGACAAGTTAGTTGAGGAGTGGCGTAGGGAGTTCTGAGCTTGTTCAGCCCAGGGAACATACCTTGCCCATTCACCAGGCCAGTCCCGGCAATAGGACCGCAGAAACCTGCCCACATCATGGTTTACGCGCTCCTCCTGCCCATTACTCTCGGGGTGAAAACCTGAGATTAAGCTGACCGAAACCCCCAGTCTCTCCATAAACGCCCTCCACACTCTGGACGTGAATTGGGGGCCCCGATCAGAAACGATGTCCTCAGGCACTCCATAGTGCCGGAAGACATGGGTAAACAAGGCCTCCGCAGTCTGCAGGGCCGTAGGGAGACCGGGCAACGGGATGAGACGACAGGACTTAGAAAACTGATCCACAACGACCAGGATCGTAGTACTTCCCTGGGAAGGGGGAAGGTCGGTAAGAAAGTCCACCGATAAGTGTGTCCACGGCCCTTGTGGAACGGGGAGGGGTTGTAATTTCCCTCTAGGCAGGTGCCGAGGAGCCTTGCTCTGAGCACACACTGAGCAGGAGGAGACATAAAATCTCACGTCTTTAGCCAGCATGGGCCACCAGTATCTCCCTCTAAGACTCCGCACTGTCCTCTCGATGCCAGGATGACCTGAGGAGGGGAGAGTATGAGCCCACCGGATCAGCTTGTCCCGAACCCCCCTCGGCACGTACTGAGTCCCCACTGGACAGTTAGGGGGGGCCGGCTCTGACCGTGAGGCCTCCTCTATCTCCACGTCCACCTCCCATACTACCGGTGCCACGAGACATGACGGTGGAATGATGGGAGTTGGCTCAACGGTCCGCTCCTCGGTATCATAGAGGCGGGACAGCGCGTCGGCTTTGGTGTTTTGGGAGCCTGGCCGGTATGAGATGGTAAACCGAAACCTGGTAAAAAATATGGCCCATCTAGCCTGACATGGATTTAGTCTCCTTGCTGCCCGGATATACTCGAGATTACGATGGTCAGTCCAGATGAGAAAAGGGTGTTTAGCCCCCTCAAGCCTTGACTACAGCTAACAACTTCCGGCTCCGCTGGCCTGAGCTTGCTCGAAAAAAAGCACACGGGCGAAGCTTGGGTGGCACGCCCGAGCGCTGGGACAGCACGGCTCTGACCCCAGCCTCGGACGCATCCACCTCCACTATGAACGCTAAAGAGGGGTCCGGATGCGCCAACACGGGCGCATTGGTGAACAGCTCTTTCAAATGACTGAAAGCTCTGCCCACCTCTGCTGACCAACGTAAGCGCACCGGTCCTCCCTTCAGCAGTGAGGTGATGGGAGCAGCCACCTGACCAAAACCCCGGATAAATCTCCGGTAGTAATTGGCAAACCCTAAAAACCGCTGCACTTCTTTCACCGTGGTCGGAGTCGGCCAATTACGCACGGCTGTAACACGGTCATCCTCCATCACCACCCCGGAGGTGGAAATACGATACCCCAGGAAGGAAACAGACTGTTTGAAAAACTCACATTTCTCCACCTTGCAATACAGGTCATGCTCCAGCAGTCACCCAAGTACCTTACGCACCAGAGACACATGCGCCGCGCGTGTGGCAGAATAGATCAAGATGTCATCGATGTACACTACCACTCCCTGCCCGAGCAGGTCTCAGAGAATCTCATCTACGAAGGATTGGAAGACGGCTGGAGCATTCTTCAACCCGTATGGCATGACGGGGTACTCATAATGACCAGATGTAGTACTAAATGCGGTTTTCCACTCATCTCCTCCCCGGATACGCACCAGATTATACGCGCTCCTCAGGTCCAGTTTTGTGAAGAAGCGCGCCCCGTGAAATGATTCCACCGCCGTAGCGATGACAGGTAGTGGCTAACTAAACCCCACTGTGATGGAATTTAGACCTCTATAATCAATGCACGGACGCAGACCTCCATCCTTCTTCTTCACAAAAAAGAAGCGCGAGGAGACGGGGGATGCGGAGGGCCGAATGTACCCCTGTCCCAGCAATTCAGCAACATATGTTTCCATCGCTACCGTCTCCTCCTGGGACAATGGATACACGTGACTCCTAGGAAGTGCAGCGTTCTCCAGAAGGTTTATCGCGCAGTCCTCTCGACGATGGGGTGGTAATTGGGTCGCCCTCTTTTTACTGAAGGCGATAGCCAAATCGGCATATTCAGAGGGAATGCGCACGGTGGAAACTTGGTCTGGACTCTCCACCGTAGTCGCACCAACGGCAACTCCTATACACCTACCTGAACACTCCTCTGACCACCCCTTAAGAGCCCCCTGTCGCCAGGAAATCACCGGGTTGTGTTGAGCTAACCAGGGAACCCCCAACACCACTGGAAACGCAGGTGAATCTATAAGGAACAGACTAATCTGCTCCTTATGATCCCCCTGCGTTAACATGTCCAGCGGCACCGTAGCCTCCCTTACTACTCCTGACCCTAATGGTCAGCTATCTAAGGAGTGCACGGGGAAAGGTAGGTCTAACGACACCAGGGGAATCCCTAGCCTTAACGCAAGCCCACGATCCATGAAATTCCCAGCTGCGCCTGAATCGACTAGCGCCTTATGCTGTAGAGAGGGAAAAAACCCAGGGAAAGAAGTCAGCACATACACATGACCGACAGGAAGCTCTGGGTGAGTCTGGTGCTTACTCACCTGGGGTGATCGAGCAGTGCTCCAACTGTCCTCCCGACTCCCAGACAAGTTCCTCCAGCACCGGTCGGACGTGTGCCCTCGTCGACCACAACTGGTGCAGGAGGACACTCCTCCTCCGGTCCCCCTCGAAGCCACCCCTCCTAATTCCATAGGGATAGGGGCAGGAGGGCTGGGAAGTGGAAACGACAGGGCCTGATCCGAACGCCCGCGAGCAGCCAGCAGGTTGTCGAGACGGATAGCCAAGTCAATGAGTTCATCCAGTGTGAATGTGGTGTCCCGACATGCCAGCTCCCTGCGGACGTCCTCCCTGAGACTGCATCTGAAATGATCGATCAAGGCCCTGTCATTCCATCCTGCTCCTGCGGCCAAGGTCCTGAACTCCAGAGCAGTCCTGTACGCTCCTCGTCTCCTGACGCAGGTGGAACAGCCGTTCACCCGCCGCCCGACCCTCTGGTGGATGGTCAAACACAGCTCGGAATCGGCAGGTGAACTCTGGGAAATTATTCCTCGCCGAGTCCGGACCAGTCCACACTGCGTTGGCCCACTCGAGGGCTCGCCCAGTCAAGCAGGAGACGAGGGCGCTCACGCTCTCCTCTCCAGAGGGAGCAGGACGCACGGTAGCCAGGTATAGTTCCATCATACTCCCGTGGGAGCGTCAGCCGAAGAGCCCCGGAGCCAGATGTGGTCGCAGGAACAGGAGGTGCTGAAGAAGGGGGTGCTGGAGATGAGGTGGGAAGGCCACTCCTCTCCCATCGATCCATCCTCTCCATCATTTGGTCCATGGCCGAACCAATCCGGTGAAGCACGCTGGTGTGATGGAGGACCCTCTCTTCCATCAAAGGGAGAGGAGACGCGGCTGCTCCTGCTGATTCCATTGTCGGGTGCGGGATTCTGTCACGAATTACTAAGGTGGGTGGAATCAGGCGCAGAGAGCAGGTTTCAATTATTAGACAGTTTATTCTCCGGCGCACAAAACAACGGTCAACTCAACACACAGGGTGAATAATCCAAAGCAGGACCAAAATAGTCCGGAGAATAAAACTCATGAACACCACCAAATGACAGGAATACAAAAACAATCCTGCACAAAACAAGGGCGGGACAACCTACTAAATATAAGGACGCTAAAATAAACTAAAATACACACAGGTGAAACTAATAAGACAAAACCAACAGACAAACGAAAAAGGGATCGGTAGTGGCTTAGTAGGACGGTGACGAAGACCGCCGAGCACCGCCCGAACAGGCAGGGGAGCCAACTTCGGCGGAAGTCGGGACACTATGCTCTTTCCTCCTCTCACCTTTTCCCTTTGTTTGTGGACTTCAATGAACAACACATTAGCTGTATGTGACCCGGCAGAAAAACCTTTCCAAACCATGTCATAACCGCTACACACAGCCCACATCGTTGTCCCTACATTAGCTAAAGTAACATCCTAGTCAACACAGCTAATAGAACTAATGTGTTAGTAAACCCGCTACAATCATGCAGTAATGTTACAGTGTATAGTCAGTAAGCAGTTAGACCGGCAACTGAAAGCTTAACCTGATCAGATCCAAGAACAACATTAGAGGATTAGAAATCCAAGGCTTAAAAACAAAGGTGTCCATGTATGCCGATAACTCAAGTTTTATATTAAGTCCGCAAGCTAGATCCCTGCAATGTCTCAGTGAAGATCTAGATAACTTTTCTGTACTCTCTGGACTAAAAGCGAATTATGATAAGTGTGCAATATTACGCATTGGATCTTTAGAAAATACAACTTTTACATTACCCTGCAGTTTACTTATACAAATGGGCTGATGGTGAAGTAGACATGCTTGGTATTCATTTCACAAAATATATAAATAAGCTCTCCACAATGCATTTCAATAGAAAACTTGTAAATATAGACAAGATCCTGCAACCATGGAGAGGTAAATACCTGTCTATTTAGGGAAAAACTGCCCTGATTAACTCCTTAGTCATATCTCAGTTTACTCACTTACTTATGGTGCTGCCTACTCGTGATGATTTGTTTTTGAAATCATATGAGCAAAACATATTTCACTTTATCTGGGACTCTAAACCAGACAGAATAAAACGTGCCTATCTATATAATGAATATGAATTGGGTGGGTTGAGATGATTAAATATAAACGCACTAAAACTCTCTCTCAAAGCTTCACTTATTCAAAGATTTTACTTGAACCCTAAATGGTTCTCAAGTAGATTACTAAGAAAAGCTCATCCATTGTTTGTGCAGATTGCCATGTCTCATTTTCGATTAATTGAAAATGATACTTTTTTTCAAAGTATCTCTCTTTTTCAAACAAGCATTGCAGAGCTGGCTACAATTTCAATTTCACCCCCCTGAAAAGATAGAACAAATATTATGGCTGAACTCAAATGTGCTGGTTGATAAAATACCTGTATTTATGGGAAAGATGTTTGAAAAGGGTATTTTGTTCTTAAATTACATTGTAAATTGGAACGGTAGAGTTATGACCTTCATGGAGTGATCAGAATTGTACGGGAAGGTCTGCTCAATCCAAGAGGAAAACCAATTGATTATAGTATTACCCCAAAAATGGAGGAGGCAGGTGGCAGCGGGAGGAGGTAGGGAACTGGTCTGTCTGCCCAATATAAAGGATCAGAACTGGTGAAGGAATAAAAATAGCATAAATAGGAAAGTATATCAGTTTCGTTTGAGGACCAGGATGTTGACAACTGTGCCATACAGATGGCAAAATAGTTGGGAAGACATTTTTAATGTACCTATTCCATGGGACAGGGTGTATGAATTGATATATAAAACAATGCAAGATTCAAGACATCGTGCATTTCAGCAAAAATTATTTTATAGCATTCTTGCCACCAACAAAATGTTGAATATTTGGGGCATAAAATCATCGAAGCTCTGCAGATTTTGTTTTTGAAACAGAATCAATAGACGGTTTATTTTTGTATTGCCCTCAGGTAGCCTGTTTCTGGTCTCAGGTTCACGAATGGCTGAAAATGCATAGCATTGATCTAAAATAGACCCTAGATATAGTACTGTTAGGAGATCTGGAGAGACCGGGTCAGTCAATTACAGATATACTAATACTTAGTAAAAATATTAATCTTCAACTCGCAATCTGTGGATGCTATTCGATAGATTGAAAAGTTAAACATCACAGCATAGCTAAAATAGAGTTGAAGTCGGAAGTTTACATACACTTAGGTTGGAGTTATTAAAACTCATTTTTCAACCACTCCACAAATTTCTTGTTAACAAATATCATTTTGGCAAGTCGGTTAGGACATCTACTTTATGCATGACATAAGTCATTTTTCCAACAATTGTTTACAGACAGATTATTTCACTTTATCACAATTCCAGTGGGTCAGAAGTTGACATACACTAAGATGACTGTGCCTTTAAACAGCTTGCAAAAATCCCGAAAATGATGTCATGGCTTTAGAAGCTTCTGATAGGGTAATTGACATCATTTGAGTCAATTGGAGGTGTACCTGTGGATGTATTTCAAGGCCTACCTTCAAACTCAGTGCCTCTTTGCTTGACATCATGGGGAAATCAAAAGAAATCAGCCAAGACCTCAGAAAACAATGGAGACCTCCACAAGTCTGGTTCATCCTAGGGAGCAATTTCCAAATGCCTGAAGGTACCACGTTCATCTGTACAAACAATAGTACGCAAGTATAAACACCATGGGACCACGCAGCCATCATACCGCTCAGGAAGGAGACACGTTCTGTCTCCTACAGATGAATGTACTTTGGTGCGAAAAGTGCAAATCAATCCCAGAACAACAGCAAAGGACCTTGAGAAGATGCTGGAGGAAACGGGTACAAAAGTATCTATATCCACAGTAAAAACGAGTCCTATATCGACATAACCTGAAAGGCCACTCAGCAAGGGAGAAGCCACTGCTCCAAAACCGCCATAAAAAAAGCCAGACTACAGTTTGCAACTGCACATGGGGACAAATATCATACTTTTTGGAGAAATGTCCTCTGGTCTGATGAAACAAAAATAGAACTGTTTGTCCATAATGACCATCGTTATGTTTGGAGGAAAAAGGGGGAGGCTTGCAAGCCGAAGAACACCATCCCAACCCTGAAGCACTGGGGTGGCAGCATCATGTTGTGGGGGTGCTTTGCTTCAGGAGTGAGTAGATGCCATCACAAAATAGATGGCATCATGAGGTTGGAAAATAATTATGTGTATATATTGAAGCAACATCTCAAGACATCAGTCAGGAAGTTAGCTTGGTCACAAATGGGTCTTCCAAATGGACAATGACCCCAAGCATACTTGCAAAATGTCTTAAGGACAACAAAGTCAAGGTATTGGAGTGGCCATCACAAATCCCTGACCTCAATCCTATAGAAAATGTGTGGGCAGAACTGAAAAAGCGTGTGCGAGCAAGGAGGCCTTCATACCTGACTCAGTTACACAAGCTCTGTCAGGAGGAACAGGCCAAAATTCACCCAACTTATTGTGGGAACCTTGTGGAAGGCTACCCGAAATGTTTGACCCAAGTTAAATAATTTAAAGATAATGCTACCAAATACTAATCGAGTGTATGGAAACTTCTGACCCACTGAGAGTGTGATCTGAAATAAATCATTCTCTCTACTATTTTTCTGACATTTCAAATTCTTAAAATAACTGACCTAAGACAGGGAAGTTCTACTAGGATTAAATGTCAGGAATTGTGAAAAACTGAGTTTAAATGTATTTGGCTAAGGTGTATGTAAACTTCCGATTTCAACTGTATTTGTGTTGCGTAGAACCCGAAATGGGTGGCCAGCAGAAATAGATGGGATGGGCTGAAGGAAGCTTAAGGTTGGGATGTGGAATTGGAGACAATTGTGAGTGGAGTTGCTGTGTGGGAGATAGAATGATTGTCAAAGATAAAAGTAAAAAACAAAAGTCTAAATAAAACATAATAAAAAGTAAGTTTGAATGACACTGAGGGGCACACACCCTCTTTCAAATAAAAGGTTGAGGGACAGCTATTGGGGAACTGTCGGGGGCTCTTGGAGGGTTTGGGTTCACATTTTTGGGCCTGGTGGGAGATCTGTCAACGTGCCCTTGAGCAGGGCATTGACCCTGGATGTTTCTGTGTGTCACTATGAATGGGATGTTGGTTGACTGGTATGATGTAGTTTTAAAGCAGCTTCACTGGAAGTATATTGGATGTTTCGGATATTCAAAAAATAAAATAAAAAAATAAACAAAATAAGCTTACCTTGACTTGGACGAGATCTAGTGTTTTTTGTTGGATAGTCATAGCCAGCTAGCTAACATAGCAACCCTCTGCTTGAGCCTGGTGTTTGAGTAACTAAACTAGCCAGCTGCATTTGCTAGGTAAGTAAGTGAAACTGAAGGTGAAAAAAGTCTCTCTCGCTATCTCTCTTGTTTCTCCTTCATTTTTTAAGAAATGTATTTGTTGAAAACTGTTCAACTATTGTCTTTATCAGGGCACAAGGCGAGACCCAGATGCAGTCACAGGAGGTAGATGGTTAGAGTCCAAGATGTTTATTAACAATCCAAAAGGGCTAGGAAAGAGAATGGTTGTGGACAGGCAAAAGGTCAAAACCAGTTCCAGAAGTACAGAATGGCAGGCAGGCTCGAGCTCAGGGCAGGCAGAATGGTCAGGTAGGCGGGAATGGAGTCCAGGAAAACAGGCAAAGGTCAAAACCGGGAGGACTAGAAAAACAGAATAAAAAAGCAGGAGCACTGGAAAAACATGCTGGTTGACTTGAACATACAAGACGAACTGGCACAGAGAGACAGGAAACACAGGGATAAATACAGAGGGGAAAATAAGCGACATCTGGAGGAGGTGAAGACAATCACAAGGACAGGTGAAACAGATCAGGGCGTGACAGTCTTTCTCTTTGAGTCAACTACTTACCACATTTAATGCACTGCCGTGCTAGCTAGCTGTAGCTTGTGCTTTCAGTACTAGATTCATTCTCTGATCCTTTGATTGGGTGGACAACATGTCAGTTCATGCTGCAAGAGCTCTGATGGGTAGGACATGATAGGATTCACTGAGGAGGATGGTCCTCCCCTTCCTCCTCTGAGCAGCCTCTACTGGTGTGCTTAGCTGGCCTCTCTCCCTGTAAAACACTCCTTAGCTCTTGGAGTCCCATGCAGGAATAAGCTAGACTAGAATAGCTTGCTCTACATTTTTTTAGCATTTCTTATACCAATCAACTAGTCAAAGAGGGACGCAAGCTCTTGTTTGCTGAATGTCAAATATAGCTGTCAATTGAACTCATGGGTAGTTTTAAAGAAGAGTGAACGCGAGATGTCAGTAGGCTGTAGCAGTTATTTATTCAGACCCATAACCTTTCAATCTTCGAGAAGAGAAGTGAAAGCCTTCTGCATCTAATTCTAGTTCTACATTATTCAACGATGTCATTAGAATGATGAAGATAAGGACAATGAAACTTATATAATTTAACTGTTGAAAGTTAGGAAGAAATGAAGCAACAATAGAGAGATATAGAGGAGGTAGGCTAATAACATTAAGGGGAAATACTATGAAAGGTATATATGTTTTAGCCTATTAATTATACAAATAGGCACAATTTATATTTCAAAATTAAAATACAATTCGTATCCTATACTTGTAACTTTGTAGGACCCATGTGCTGCACCAGAATCCCATTCTTCTCGTGGAAGAATTGTGACGCATTGCTCCAATAAGAGTTCCAGACACCTGTAGAATCTATGTCAAGGTGCATTGAAGCTGCTTTGGTGCCCCAACACCTTATTAAGACACTTAATGTTGGTGTTTCCTTTATTTTTGTCAGTTACCTGCATATTGTACTATATGTATGAATCTCTGATTCACAGTGAGCTGTTGTGTGGTGCAACCATTCTCCCACTGCAGAAGATGAGTGTGTGTTTGTGTTATTGTTTTGATGTTGGCAAACCACAGCTAAACACCCCTCAGGGTAGAGACGATGATGCAACACGCGCATGCGCACACACACACACACACACACACACACACACACACACACACACACACACACACACACACACACACACACACACACACACACACACACACACAAAAACACCTCCCCGACCATATGCGTGTGTGTTTGCTAAAGGCAGCAGTAGCCTTGGGGCATGACCACAGACCACTGTAATAAGGTCTGTTGCCATGTTTACACGCATGTCTATTGTTGTGAGGGAGGATGATTGATGATTGGTGTCTGCAGGCTAAATGGGCTGATTGGGATGGAGTGAATAAGTTATCCTATCTTTCCCAGGGAGTTCCCGCTCTGGTTATGTAAAGCATTTTACCCAACACTTAAGGACAGGAGTCTAGTCCTCTCTCCACAAGCCTAATCACTCAGCAAAAAAATGAAATGAGACATTTTTGAGATCACAACGTTTATCCACGTCTTTCATCATTGTTCCATGTACTACCTATTAGAATGGTGCCTTACAGAACATGCACGGTATTATCTCTTTATGAAGCTAGGAGATAGAAGACTGATGACACTAATGGGCTTAGGATCATCAAGGCAACGAATTGGCCAAAACATTCCAGGCATTCCGTGCAAGTCAGAGCGTCGGGAGGAGAATGGGAACAGGGTGTTGATGCTAGGCAGTGAGATTGGCTGCCCACGCATATCGATACCCGTCACACGGATCTGGTAGGAGAGAGGAATGGAGACAGGAGGAAGGATGGAGAGATGGATGAGAGGGAGAGGTAGAGAGTGAGAGTAGGCCGGGAGGCATCTTTGAGGGACTTTCCAGACTCTCTTCTTCTATAAATCCTGTGTTTGACAGCAGATCTACAGGTCTCTGTGTACCTGCCCTAACAGACTCTCTCGTACACCTTCTCAAACAGACGCTCTCGTACGCAACACATACCTCCACTACACACGTTCCGTATCTCCCCCCTCTCTCAGCCTCCCCTCCTCCCCTGTTTAAGTGTTTGAGTTGTATTTGTTCATCTCCATAGCTGCAGCGACATCTTTGCTAGCCAAGCCGAAAGCACCTGCAATTAAATAGACAAACAAACAGAAGAGAGAGGGAGAGGGAAATTATTGCGAGAAAAACAGTGCAGGTGAATCTGGGTCTTTGTGGGTGTATGCGTGTTGAGCCTTGCACTATGATCTCTCATGACTAACTAGGTGATAAGGAAATCAATGACCTATCACAACTAAGTGTGTGCATCCACAATGGCACCCTATTCCTTACATACATTTTTAGGAAATAGGGTGCAATTTGAGACAAAACCAATGCCTTATCACAGGTCTGTCAGTGGATGTCCTGAGCTAGAAACTGCTGTATCTTCTTTTTTTTTTACTGTGGAGTAAGATAGGCTTGAATGAAAGGTGTGTTTTCTTCTTAACCTGGGATGCAGTGCAGTCTTTTAATGCCACAGTACAAAGGCACCTGGCAACAAAGGCAACATACACATCATACTAATGGTGAAGGATGTCTTGGTTTCTGAATGTGTAGTGGGATGCACATGTGTTCTCAGTCAACTTACCTGGTAAAATATAGGGGTAAAATATATGTAAATATATTTTTTAAATGTAGTGCCGTCTTTTAATAGCACAGGACTGTGAGTGTAGCAGACACACATTCCAATTCACGTACCAATATGGTGGCAAACTGTAAGTTATTGTTTCATATTGTCACCAGAGCATTTCAATGTCACAGGTATAGTGGGTAAGTAAATACTCTCTTAACACTTTTTTCTTAAAACTGCATTGTTGGTTAAGGGCTGTTGTATTCGGGGCATGTGACAAATAAAAATTGATTTGAAGTCCTCTGGTGTATGTGTTTTTGGTTTTACTCTCCTTGAGAGGACCAGGGCCCAGATTCACACAACACGTCTTACGCAAACATTTAAGAAGCTTCTGAAGAAGAAAAGTTCATAAGATAGTTCTTAAGTGCAATTCCTCAACAATATCTTAAGATTGAATGATTTTCCTACGAACTTCTCAAATATCTTCTTACGAATCTTCTTAAGATGTGTGTTGCTGGGCAACCGTTTTAGCTAGCTATCTAGTTAGCAATGGCAATCATGTTAGCATATTTGTTACTGAGATTACTGTTCTAAAACATGTTCTTGGGTTTGAAATAATCAAATGCTGAAACTTTCAGATTAAGTTGCGAGTGAATAAAACATGTGTATTTAGCCTAACAGGCACACTGTGACAGAGAAAACAACTATACTACAGAAACACTACAGACAAGACAGAACTGTCTGATCTGAACAGCCATTCAGTGGTCCTGGTAGTCTGGGTAGAATAAGAGCAGAAGAGAACATGAGCAAAACTGAAAAAAACCAGACAATAGTATACTGTATGTGAAATACTTAACAACATAATAAAGAAATAAGATGCTGATGAGATTGGTAACTACATAATATACTTATACCAACCTAATCTGTATATTTCTCAGAAGAATGTATCTTCTTCAGGATTGATCTGCCTTTGGCCAGCTTCTCCATGAACTCCTGGCAGGAGAGGTTGAAGTTTGTCTTCACAATAAGCATGGCCTTGATGGTAGGAACAGTGAACCTATTTCTTGCTGCTGTCCATAGATCATTCATTTGGGAGAACACTCTCTCGACTGGTGCATTACTTCCAGGTAAGCACACGACAACAGATGCTTATCTAGCCAGGTTAGTGTGTGGGATGTCATTCTCTTTGAAGTGGGTAACCACCGTGCTCCATCTCTGACCAAGCATTGTCTCAGATGTTTTCCATTCTTCAAGCGATCCCCCCTTTAGGAACTCTTGCAGGCCAGTAATCTCGTCACACTATGCATCCTCAATGATGGTCACATTGGGGCATTTTTCCTGCATTTTGCCTGCTGCCTTCTGGATCTCTTCATGCAGAGGTTGCCTTTTTAAAAGGAGACAATGTAAATCCTTTAGATTATCTGTGTGCTTTCCCCATGCTTGCAAGTAGTTCACAGCCATAGTGAAGAATGACTGGGATGTTTTGAGAAAGCTCTCTTTAGACATGGCTCCATTTTCCTCTCTCTCAGAATTCCTCTGACCAAAACTGGAATGAGGTTGTCATCACGTCTTGCAGTCAATTTTGCCTCAACGTTTCTCAGAATTGCACCGGACTCGACAGCACAGCGGTCCTGGCCTCCAAGCATCTTGATCGTGTCACTGAATACGGTCAAGTTTCCATGGACAAAGGCCAGCCAAAGGTCAGTCAGTGGATCTTCGAACATTGTTCACAGGACAACAGAAATAAAAAAGGATTTCAATGGCACATACATTTTCAGCACTCTT
Source organism: Oncorhynchus kisutch (assembly GCF_002021735.2). Lineage (NCBI taxonomy): Eukaryota > Metazoa > Chordata > Actinopteri > Salmoniformes > Salmonidae > Oncorhynchus > Oncorhynchus kisutch. Next base: position 36,163,670 of record NC_034183.2, read on the forward strand.
TCTAGAACAGGGAGCATGGACATCCAGTGAACATTGCTGTGTCCAAAAATGTTATGTACTCCTGGCCAACAAACTCACAAAAGCCCTTCAGTCTTTCTACTCTGACGGTGAAAATATGAACATATCCAAATATCTTTGTGAGCGGGTACTCAACATCGTATCCAAAGCTGTTCTGGCCGTGTTATGAATGATGTGGGAAGGACAACCTAAGTCAATCACTTCACGCTGCAGAGCATTTTTAACTTTGGTATGGACATTGACTCTCCCCAGCCTATTCAGTCCTCCAAAGTTGGCATTTGTTGTCGGCAGAGAATGTTTTCCAGGTTACATTTTTGGATGACCACCAGGAAGGACCTCAGCTCAGTTTCCACATATCTGACTACTATTGGCAGCAGCTTTACATGTCAATGATTGGACGCATCAATGGACATGGACACAAATTCAACCTGGTCTAACTCCTGTGTTACCAAAGTAGTTGCCCATGTTGCTAACACGTTACTCACTATGGTGTCACATTTTGTCCTAGCACATGTAAACTTTGGCTCATAAAGCTTCCGTGTCAGTTGTGCTGTGCAGTCCATAGATCTGTAACTATGATTGTGTCACATAGTGTGGTATGCAAAGACACCCTCCTGCACAGCTAAACTATACTCTTCTTGGGAAGGCTCTACCTTCGTAAAGAATGTGGTGACAGAGGGCATACCAACACGGGCAATCACAGAGGCGTTATGCTTTTTCGTCTGCTGATGTTCTACCACTGCCGTTCTTCTTCGGCTGTCAATTGAAAGAGAGGAATTACAAAGGGTCCAGTGAACCATTCTAACGTCTTGACCTGTGTATAAATGAAAGTCTCTCATCATGTTTTTCATAAAAAAAGTGCATTTCCGTTTCTTGGAAAGAGTCATTGTATCTCCTCTGTCTGTTCTTCTTCACTCTCCTTGTGTCACTCTTCTTACTCTCTTAACTTTTTATTCTCCTCCAATCTTTCTCCTCCTCTTTACTTCACTCGTCTTCCTTTCCTTTCCTTTCCTTCTCTTCACCTTTCCACCTCACTCTTCTACACTCTCCTTGCTTCACTCTTTTTACACCCTTCATTTTTCCTTCCTTTTCCTCTCCAATCTGTATGAAGAAATAGCATACTATTAGATAAAATATTTTGGTTAACCTCTCTAGGGTATGTGGCCAACATCCAGTGAGATTGCAGAGCGCCAAATTCAAATACAGAAACTTAGCTAGCTAGCTAACTTAGTCTACATAGCTAACGTTAGCTAGCATAACCTATTTAAAACCTTATAGAGCAGATCATCTATCTATATAATAAATTGTGACATTACAACATCATTAGCTAGTATCTCAAACGATTGTAACTTACCTAGCTTGAAAATACATGTGTGATGATGTTTTGGATTCACTTGATACTTGCTAGCTTATGGCCGGGTTTTCCACAGCAGTTTTATCTGACAAGCTGACAAGGTACAAATCTGTCGTTCTGCCCCTGAACAGGCAGTTAACCCACTGTTCCCAGGCCGTCATTGAAAATAAGAATGTGTTCTTAACTGACTTGCCTGGTTAAAATAAAGGTAAAATTAAAAAAATAAAACTATTGCGAGCAAGTAGTTAGTAGAAGAAGAAGACTGAATGAAGATGCTATAGCGAGCAGCCCCCTCTGTTGGCCTAAACAAGCACAACGCGATTGAGACGTCAACTGGTAGGCTCTGCTGCCCGGTCTTTCTTGCCAAGTAAAATATTTCACTTTGCGGTCTGTTTTTAATGCACAGTTAAAAACTGGGGACATTTCCAGCCAGGGACAGGTCACCAAAAACTGGGACTGTCCCCGAAAAACCGGGACATCTGGTCACCCTAGTTTAGCTATCTTTGAATTAAGAACATTTCCAATAACTTTATTTTCAATCATCTAATTTCTTTTTAAACTTTTTGCTTAAGGAGAAACATAAGAAATAGGGCAAGACAATTTCCAATAACCTTTTTTGAGGAATAGCAACTTTGCTTGGCTTTCTTCTTAAGCCTATACTGAAGGAAAGAATGGCAGCTAAGAAGACATTTCTTCTTAAGAAGATTTTGTGAATCTGGGCCCGGAAGGGTTAGGGGTTTGGCTTAGGGTTAAGGTTTATGAAAAAAAATATTTTGAATGTGAATCAATTGTTTGGTCCCCACGAGGATAGTAAAGCAAATGTACATGTGTGTAACATTTAAAAAAAATAATAGACTGACGCATACACACACGTACGTTTGTTTTTACAATCCTCGTGGGGACCAAACAATTGATTCCCGTTCAAAATCCCTTCAAAATCCTCCCCAAATCCTTACTGCCTATTCCACAATACCCACACACACTAGAGGACTTATTCACTTGTCATGGGCTACTTGTTACATTGAAATGCTGTGTCTTTTGACAACGTGTGTCACGTCCTGACCTTAGTTCCTTTTTTAAATTCTCTATTTTAGGTTGGTCAGAGCATGAGTTGGGGTGGGAATTCTGTTTTGTTCTACGTTTGTATTTCTATGCGTTTGGCCTGGTATGGTTCCCAATCAGTGGCAGCTGTCAATCATTGTCTCTGATTGAGAGTGGATAACACTCGCCAGGCCAGCTTCCCTGCCCCATCCACCGCTGCCCCCTGGACACTGATCTCTTGGCTACATAGCTGATGCACGCTGGACTGTCCATTAATCACGGTACTCCATTCTGCTTGTTTGTTCTATCTGTTGGCCCCGTTGCCTAGTCTACGCCATTTTACCTGCTGTTGTTGTGCTAGCTGATTAGCTGTTGTCTCACCTACTGTTTTAGCTAGCTTTCCCAATTCAACACCTGTGATTACTGTATGCCTCGCTGTATGTCTCTCTCAAATGTCAATATGCCTTGTATACTGTTGTTCAGGTTAGTTATCATTGTTTTAGTTCACAATGGAGCCCCTAGTTCCACTCTTCACGCCCCTGATAACTCCTTTGTCCCACCTCCCACACATGCGGTGACCTCACCCATTACTACCAACATGTCCAGAGATACAACCTCCCTCATCATCACCCAGTGCCTGGGCTTACCTCCGCTGTACCCGCACCCCACCATACCCCTGTCTGCGCATTATGCCCTGAATATATTCTACCATGCTCAGAAACCTGCTCCTCTTATTCTCTGTCCCCAACGCTCTAGGCGACCAGTTTTGATAGCCTTTAGCCGCACCCTCATACTACTCCTTCTCTGTTCCGCGGGTGATGTGGAGGTAAACCCAGGCCCTGCATGTCCCCAGGCACCCTCATTTGTTGACTTCTGTGATCGAAAAAGCCTTGGTTTCATGCATGTCAACATCAGAAGCCTCCTCCCTAAGTTTGTTTTACTCACTGCTTTAGCACACTCTGCTAACCCTGATGTCCTTGCTGTGTCTGAATCCTGGCTCAGGAAGGCCACCAAAAATTCAGAGATTTCCATACCCAACTATAACATCTTCCGTCAAGATAGAACTGCCAAAGGGGGTGGAGTTGCAGTTTACTGCAGAGATAGCCTGCAAAGTAATGTCATACTTTCCAGGTCCATACCCAAACAGTTCGAACTACTAATTTTGAAAATTACTCTCTCCAGAAATAAGTCTCTCACGGTTGCCGCCTGCTACCGACCCCCCTCAGCTCCCAGCTGTGCCCTGGACACCATTTGTGAATTGATCGCCCCCCATCTAGCTTCAGAGTTTGTTCTGTTAGGTGACCTAAACTGGGATATGCTTAACACCTCGCCAGTCCTACAATCTAAGCTAGATGCCCTCAATCTCACACAAATCATCAAGGAACCCACCAGGTACAACCCTAACTCTGTAAACAAGGGCACCCTCATAGACATCATCCTGACCAACTGGCCCTCCAAATACACCTCCGCTGTCTTCAACCAGGATCTCAGCGATCACTGCCTCATTGCCTGTATCCGCTACGGAGCCGCAGTCAAACGACCACCCCTCATCACTGTCAAACGCTCCCTAAAACACTTCTGTGAGCAGGCCTTTCTAATCGACCTGGCCCGGGTATCCTGGAAGGACATTGACCTCATCCCGTCAGTTGAGGATGCCTGGTCATTCTTCAAAAGTAACTTCCTCACCATTTTAGATAAGCATGCTCCGTTCAAAAAATGCAGAACTAAGAACAGATACAGCCCTTGGTTCACCCCAGACCTGACTGCCCTCGACCAGCACAAAAACATCCTGTGGCGGACTGCAATAGCATCGAATAGTCCCCGTGATATGCAACTGTTCAGGGAAGTCCGGAACCAATACACGCAGTCAGTCAGGAAAGCTAAGGCCAGCTTCTTCAGGCAGAAGTTTGCATCCTGTAGCTCCAACTCCAAAAAGTTCTGGGACACTGTGAAGTCCATGGAGAACAAGAGCACCTCCTCCCAGCTGCCCACTGCACTGAGGCTAGGTAACACGGTCACCACTGATAAATCCATGATTATCGAAAACTTCAATAAGCATTTCTCAACGGCTGGCCATGCCTTCCGCCTGGCTACTTTTATTTTTATTTATTTTTATTTCACCTTTATTTAACCAGGTAGGCTAGTTGAGAACAAGTTCTCATTTGCAACTGCGACCTGGCCAAGATAAAGCATAGCAGTGTGAGCATACAACAAAGAGTTACACATGGAGTAAACAATTAACAAGTCAATAACACAGTAGAAAACGAAGGGGGGGTCTATATACAATGTGTGCAAAAGGCATGAGGAGGTAGGCAAATAATTACAATTTTGCAGATTAACACTGGAGTGATAAAACATCAGATGGTCATGTACAGGTAGAGATATTGGTGTGCAGAAGAGCAGAAAAGTAAATAAATAAAAACAGTACGGGGATGAGGTAGGTGAAAAGGGTGGGCTATTTACCAATAGACTATGTACAGCTGCAGCGATCGGTTAGCTGCTCAGATAGCTGATGTTTGAAGTTGGTGAGGGAGATAAAAGTCTCCAACTTCAGCGATTTTTGCAATTCGTTCCAGTCACAGGCAGCAGAGTACTGGAACGAAAGGACGGCCAAATGAGGTGTTGGCTTTAGGGATGATCAGTGAGATACACCTGCTGGAGCGCGTGCTACGGATGGGTGTTGCCATCGTGACCAGTGAGCTGAGATAAGGCGGAGCTTTACCTAGCATAGACTTGTAGATGACCTGGAGCCAGTGGGTCTGGCGACGAATATGTAGCGAGGGCCAGCCGACTAGAGCATACAAGTCGCAGTGGTGGGTAGTATAAGGTGCTTTAGTGACAAAACGGATGGCACTGTGATAGACTGCATCCAGTTTGCTGAGTAGAGTGTTGGAAGCCATTTTGTAGATGACATCGCCGAAGTCGAGGATCGGTAGGATAGTCAGTTTTACTAGGGTAAGCTTGGCGGCTTGAGTGAAGGAGGCTTTGTTGCGGAATAGAAAGCCGACTCTTGATTTGATTTTCGATTGGAGATGTTTGATATGAGTCTGGAAGGAGAGTTTGCAGTCTAGCCAGACACCTAGGTACTTATAGACGTCCACATATTCTAGGTCGGAACCATCCAGGGTGGTGATGCTAGTCGGGCATGCAGGTGCAGGCAGCGACCGGTTGAAAAGCATGCATTTGGTTTTACTAGCGTTTAAGAGCAGTTGGAGGCCACGGAAGGAGTGTTGTATGGCATTGAAGCTTGTTTGGAGGTTAGATAGCACAGTGTCCAAAGACGGGCCCGAAAGTATATAGAATGGTGTCGTCTGCGTAGAGGTGGATCAGGGAATCGCCCGCAGCAAGAGCAACATCATTGATATACACAGAGAAAAGAGTCGGCCCGAGAATTGAACCCTGTGGCACCCCCATAGAGACTGCCAGAGGACCGGACAGCATGCCCTCCGATTTGACACACTGAACTCTGTCTGCAAAGTAATTGGTGAACCAGGCAAGGCAGTCATCCGAAAAACCGAGGCTACTGAGTCTGCCGATAAGAATATGGTGATTGACAGAGTCGAAAGCCTTGGCAAGGTCGATGAAGACGGCTGCACAGTACTGTCTTTTATCGATGGCGGTTATGATGTCGTTTAGTACCTTGAGTGTGGCTGAGGTGCACCCATGACCGGCTCGGAAACCAGATTGCACAGCGGAGAAGGTACGGTGGGATTCGAGATGGTCAGTGACCTGTTTGTTGACTTGGCTTTCGAAGACCTTAGATAGGCAGGGCAGGATGGATATAGGTCTGTAACAGTTTGGGTCCAGGGTGTCTCCCCCTTTGAAGAGGGGGATGACTGCGGCAGCTTTCCAATCCTTGGGGATCTCAGACGAGATGAAAGAGAGGTTGAACAGGCTGGTAATAGGGGTTGCGACAATGGTGGCAGATAGTTTCAGAAATAGAGGGTCCAGATTGTCAAGCCCAGCTGATTTGTACGGGTCCAGGTTTTGCAGCTCTTTCAGAACATCTGCTATCTGGATTTGGGTAAAGGAGAACCTGGAGAGGCTTGGGCGAGGAGCTGCGGGGGGGGGCGGAGCTGTTGGCCGAGGTTGAAGTAGCCAGGCGGAAGGCATGGCCAGCCGTTGAGAAATGCTTATTGAAGTTTTCGATAATCATGGATTTATCAGTGGTGACCGTGTTACCTAGCCTCAGTGCAGTGGGCAGCTGGGAGGAGGTGCTCTTGTTCTCCATGGACTTCACAGTGTCCCAGAACTTTTTGGAGTTGGAGCTACAGGATGCAAACTTCTGCCTGAAGAAGCTGGCCTTAGCTTTCCTGACTGACTGCGTGTATTGGTTCCGGACTTCCCTGAACAGTTGCATATCTTCAACCTCGGCCAACAGCTCCGCCCCCCCCGCAGCTCCTCGCCCAAGCCTCTCCAGGTTCTCCTTTAACCAAATCCAGATAGCAGATGTTCTGAAAGAGCTGCAAAACCTGGACCCGTACAAATCAGCTGGGCTTGACAATCTGGACCCTCTATTTCTGAAACTATCTGCCACCATTGTCGCAACCCCTATTACCAGCCTGTTCAACCTCTCTTTCATATCGTCTGAGATCCCCAAGGATTGGAAAGCTGCCGCAGTCATCCCCCTCTTCAAAGGGGGAGACACCCTGGACCCAAACTGTTACAGACCTATATCCATCCTGCCCTGCCTATCTAAGGTCTTCGAAAGCCAAGTCAACAAACAGGTCACTGACCATCTCGAATCCCACCGCACCTTCTCCGCTGTGCAATCTGGTTTCCGAGCCGGTCATGGGTGCACCTCAGCCACACTCAAGGTACTCAACGATATCATAACCGCCATCGATAAAAGACAGTACTGTGCAGCCGTCTTCATCGACCTTGCCAAGGCTTTCGACTCTGTCAATCACCATATTCTTATCGGCAGACTCAGGAGCCTCGGTTTTTCGGATGACTGCCTTGCCTGGTTCACCAATTACTTTGCAGACAGAGTTCAGTGCGTCAAATCGGAGGGCATGCTGTCTGGTCCTCTGGCAGTCTCTATGGGGGTGCCACAGGGTTCAATTCTCGGGCCGACTCTTTTCTCTGTGTATATCAATGATGTTGCTCTTGCTGCGGGCGATTCCCTGATCCACCTCTACGCAGACGACACCATTCTATATACCTTCGGCCCGTCTTTGGACACTGTGCTATCTAACCTCCAAACAAGCTTCAATGCCATACAACACTCCTTCCGTGGCCTCCAACTGCTCTTAAACGCTAGTAAAACCAAATGCATGCTTTTCAACCGGTCGCTGCCTGCACCCGCATGCCCGACTAGCATCACCACCCTGGATGGTTCCGACCTAGAATATGTGGACGTCTATAAGTACCTAGGTGTCTGGCTAGACTGCAAACTCTCCTTCCAGACTCATATCAAACATCTCCAATCGAAAATCAAATCAAGAGTCGGCTTTCTATTCCGCAACAAAGCCTCCTTCACTCACGCCGCCAAGCTTACCCTAGTAAAACTGACTATCCTACCGATCCTCGACTTCGGCGATGTCATCTACAAAATGGCTTCCAACACTCTACTCAGCAAACTGGATGCAGTCTATCACAGTGCCATCCGTTTCGTCACTAAAGCACCTTATACCACCCACCACTGCGACTTGTATGCTCTAGTCGGCTGGCCCTCGCTACATATTCGTCGCCAGACCCACTGGCTCCAGGTCATCTACAAGTCCATGCTAGGTAAAGCTCCGCCTTATCTCAGCTCACTGGTCACGATGGCAACACCCATCCGTAGCACGCGCTCCAGCAGGTGTATCTCACTGATCATCCCTAAAGCCAACACTTCATTTGGCCGCCTTTCGTTCCAGTACTCTGCTGCCTGTGACTGGAACGAATTGCAAAAATCGCTGAAGTTGGAGACTTTTATCTCCCTCACCAACTTCAAACATCAGCTATCTGAGCAGCTAACCGATCGCTGCAGCTGTACATAGTCTATTGGTAAATAGCCCACCCTTTTTCACCTACCTCATCCCCATACTGTTTTTATTTATTTACTTTTCTGCTCTTTTGCACACCAATATCTCTACCTGTACATGACCATCTGATCATTCATCACTCCAGTGTTAATCTGCAAAATTGTAATTATTTGCCTAATTCTCATGCCTTTTGCACACATTGTATATAGACTCCCCCTTTGGTTTCTACTGTGTTATTGACTTGTTAATTGTTTACTCCATGTGTAACTCTTTGTTGTCTGCTCACACTGCTATGCTTTATCTTGGCCAGGTCGCAGTTGCAAATGAGAACTTGTTCTCAACTAGCCTACCTGGTTAAATAAAGGTGAAATAAAAAAAAGAACCATACTTAGGCAGCCCTGTTTTGCCCTTGAGTTGTGGGTAGTTGTTTTCTGTCTCTGTCTCAGACAGGACTGTTTTGTTTGTTCCGTTTTTGTTATTTTCGTTCTAGTGTTCAGTGGAATTAAAATATCATGAACACGTACCACGTTGCACCTTGGTCCTCTCCTTCTTTCACCTACGACGATCGTTACAACGTTGTTATAGAAGTTATTGTGGTAATGCTTCCCCTGGTATGTGTTCATTGTGTGATGGCAGTTTCTGTCAGTGAGATACCTCTTGTTTCCTCTCCGGGCAAAGAGAGGCAGGCATCAGTAGAGATAGGAATGTTTCTGCGTAGGCTGTTATTCTGATCCATTTTAAGAAACTTGGTTTCCACTGAAATCAAAGGGGAACGATTAACAACGTGACTCGAGTTCCAACAAGGCTCTGAACTTTGTTAAATCGCCTCTCTCTCTCTCTCCCGCTCTCCCTCCCTCTCTCCCACTGTTTGAGTGTTATTGTGTCTGGTTCTTAGGGAATGTCGAGTTGGCACATCACAAGGAAATATAATGCTCTGTTTTTTGGCAGGTGTGTGTAGGTTGTGTGTACAACCTAAACATAAGTGATACAATTGAAACAAGACAGGACTAGAGCTGCAGAGGTTGGTGAAGTAACCACCCTTCATAACATATACATTACAGTACATGGTAATAGATACAGCATATACTGTACACATAGATGTAAAGAGATGTGCTGCTGTGTAGTATTGCATACTGTACATCTCTTGTGAAATTTGACCTCAATGTCCTTAAACTCGCATCTTCTTCCAAAGTAGCCTACAACCTACAAATGTCCACTCCCATGTTTAGTGTTCTATCAGTAGGCTATAGGAGATGTACTTTACATTGACGATTCAGTGTATTCTAAAACTCACAAGTAATTTCAGAGTATGACAGGGACAAATCTTGTGTTCATTAGAATAAACTCAATGCCCACTCCCGATCCTTCCTGAATGACTCATAGATCTACTAACTATCATAGCAAAAGGTGTACTTACCTAGCTGTCATATCGTCTACAGCAGTATGAATCAGAGGGATAGTGATATTTCAGTGATGATATTTCCCCTCATGTAGTCCCATAGCCCATACTATAACCCAGGCACCATGCTTACAGAGATGAGGGACGTTGCTGAGTCAACTTCACAAAAGTGGAGTAATTGATCTGTCTGAGCACGTGTGCATGTACGTACGCGAGGCCTAACCCCTGCTCCTGAGGGGATCTCAGCCTGTTTGTATTTGCCCTGAATGGCCTAATTACACAAATGTGATGACAAAGGTATAAGCAGTTGAGTTTTCTCTCTCTTAGTGATCACTCTATTAGCCTGTTTGTAGTGGAGGAAAATTGTGCATCAGTTTCTGGATTTGACTCACGGTTGGGAATTCGAAAATATTGGTTAATATGTTCGCTTTCTCTTTAATGCTCTTACAAATATTTCTAAAACACTAATATAGAAAATCAGGGGAGGAATCAGTGAGGTTGAATGTTGATGATGTGGTCGTGATGCTGCTCTCCAACTGGTTTGGGTCAGTTCCTTTGGAATTTCAATATAGGCTCTCCAATATCTGGCAGTTTGCTGTTCATAAGACTGAGGACTGCTTACATCAACGCTACTGTGTGTGACCTCATGCCTGACCCATTTGTCCCTGTGGGGAAAGAGGAAGTCCAACAATACCACTATATCTAACTGTTATAGACTTCACAGGACCACTGCTCATCAAAGAGTAGTGTGCATGTGTGTGTGTGTGTGTGTGTGCGCGCATTTTACAGCTCTAAATCAAATCAAATCAAATGTTATTTGTCACATACACACATTCAGCAGATGTTACTGCGGCTGTAGCCAAGCGCTTGTTTCTAGCTCCAACAGTGCTGTAATATCTAACAATACACCCAACACACACAAAATAAATAAAATAAAATAATAGAATTAAGGAATATATAAATAGTAGGATGAGCAATGTCGGAAGTTTACATACACCTTAGCCACTTACATTTAAACTCAGTTTTTCACAATTCCTGACATTTAATCCTAATAAAAATTCCCTGTCTTAGGTCAGTTAGGATCACCACTTTATTTTAAGAATGTGAAATGTCAGAATAATAGTAGCGAGAATGATTTACTTCGACCTTTATTTCTTTCATCACATTCCCAGTAAGTAAGAAGTTTACATACACTCAATTAGTATTTGGTTGGATTGCCTTTACATTGTTTAACTTGGGTCAAACGTTTTGGGTAGCCTTCCACAAGCTTCCCACAATAAGTTGGGTGAATTTTGGCCCATTCCTCCTGACAGAGCTGGTGTAACTGAGTCAGTTTTGTAGGCCTCCTTGCTCGCACACGCTTTTTCAGTTCTGCCCACAAATTTTCTATAGGATTGAGGTCAGGGCTTTGTGATGGCCACTCCAATACCTTGACTTTGTTGTCCTTAAGCCATTTTGCCACAGCTTTGAAAGTATGCTTGGAGTCATTGTCCATTTGGAAGTTCCATTTGCGACCAAGCTTTACCTTCCTGACCGATGTCTTGAGATGTTGCTTCAATATCTGCACATCGTTTTCTGTCCTCATGATGCCATCTATTTTGTGAAGTGCACCAGACCCTAATGCAGCAAAGCACCCCCACAACATGATGCTGCCACCCCTGTGCTTCATGGGTGGGATGGTGTTCTTTGGCTTGCAAGACTCCCCCTTTTTCCTCCAAACATAACGATGGTCCTTATGGACAAACAGTTCTATTTCTTTTTCATCAGACCAGAGGACATTTCTCCATGTGCAGTTGCAAACCGTAGTCTGGCTTTTTTATGGCGGTTTTGGAGCAGTGGTATCTTCCTTGCTGAGTGGGCTTTCAGGTTATGTCGATATAGGACTCGTTTTACTGTGGATATAGATACTTGTGTACCTGTTTCCTCCAGCATCTTCACAAGGTCCTTTGCTGTTGTTCTGGGATTGATTTGCACTTTTCGCACCAAAGTACATTCATCTGTAGGAGACAGAACGCGTCTCTTTCCTGAACGGTATGATGGCTGCATGGTCCCATGGTGTTTATACTTGCGTACTATTGTTTGTACAGATGAACGTGGTACCTTCAAGCATTTGGAAATTGCTCCTAAGGATGAACCAGACTTGTGGAGGTCCACATTTTTTTTCTGAGGTCTTGGCTGGATTCTTTTGATTTACCCATGATGTCAAGCAAAGAGGCACTGTGTTTGAAGGTAGGCCTTGAAATACATCCATGGGTACACCTCCAATTGAGTCAAATTATTTAAATTAGCCTATCAGAAGCTTCTAAAGCCATGACATCATTTTCGGGAATTTTGCAAGCTGTTTAAAGGCACAGTCAACTTAGTGTATGTGCACTTCTGACCCACTGTAATTGTGATACAGTGAATTATAAGTGAATTAATCTGTCTGAAAAACAATTGTTGGAAAAATTACTTGTGTCATGCACAAAGTAGATGTCCTAACCGACTTGCCAAAACTATAATTTGTTAACAAGATATTTGTGGAGTGGTTGAAAAACGAGTTTTAATGACTCCAACCTAAGTGTATGTAAACTTCTGACTTCAACTGTACATATGAGATGAATAAAGCAAAAATATGCAAACATTAAAGTGACCAGTGTTCCATTATTAAAGTGACCAGTGTTCCATTATTAAAGTGACCAGTGTTCCATTATTAAAGTGACCAGTGTTCCATTATTAAAGTGACCAGTGTTCCATTATTAAAGTGACCAGTGTTCCATTATTAAAGTGACCAGTGTTCCATTATTAAAGTGACCAGTGTTCCATTATTAAAGTGACCAGTGTTCCATTATTAAAGTGACCAGTGTTCCATTATTAAAGTGACCAGTGTTCCATTATTAAAGTGACCAGTGTTCCATTATTAAAGTGACCAGTGTTCCATTATTAAAGTGACCAGTGTTCCATTATTAAAGTGACCAGTGTTCCATTATTAAAGTGACCAGTGTTCCATTATTAAAGTGACCAGTGTTCCATTATTAAAGTGACCAGTGTTCCATTATTAAAGTGGCCAGTGATTTCAAGTCTATGCATATAGGGAAGCAGCCTCTAAGGTGTTCTTCTAGTCCTAGATGGTTCATATAGAGAGTATTTGGCCTCGGGGCCTATATTGGGTTGCTGGATGTGTTCTATATAGCAGGGTAAAACGTACACTGTGGAGGTATGTGGAGGAAAAGCATAACAGTACGAAGATAATTCATATTAATATCTGTCAAGTCACACAGTTAGTCCTTGCTCAAGAGCTTTGATTCCAATAGGCAGTACACGTACGCGTATGTTAACTTGTGCCTCTGTGTGTATCCCAAACCCCGGGTCTGCACGTATTCTGTACATTTAGAAACCTTTTAAACAGTTACCTCTTTTTTTTTTATGTCTCAATATTTGCTTGGCGGCCGGTGGACCCCCAATGATGATGAGCTTGGCTGGGTGCCCGGACCTAGAACAATATCAGGGGGCTGGAAAGAGCGAGAGGCCCGGCCAGAGACACGCACGCGACCATGCAGCTACCCACGCACATACAGAAATGTCTGGCCTCTAAGCCGTCAGCACCACGGCCGTACCTTACATAATGACAGCGAGTGGAGGCATTAAGACAATTTGTTTGATTTTAAGATGTCAAAAAGTCCTGGACCCTGCCCTTCTCAGCTTTTTTTGATACCATGGCCTGTGTGTGTGTGTGTGTGTGTTCCTTCTGCATACCTCTTCTGCGAAATAAAAACAAGAGGAACGGACAGGCTCACACACACAGGGAGGTAAGTAAGGGAGGTAGCACATTAAGGTCTGTGGGAGGCAAGAAAGGGGGAGGAGTGACAAAAGCTAGGGCTACACAGAAGAGGGAGGAGGAGGGGGTGTAACGTGTACGCTCATAATCGGGAAGCAAGTACAGGGAGGGAATTTAATGAATAAACTAACAAAGCAAGAAACACGACAAGCGTACAGACTTGAAACAGAAACAGAGTGAGTATTCTGTAACGTACATGCTGGGAGTCGGAGAGCAAGTGCAGGTGGTGAGTTTAATAATAAACTAAACATCGAACAATAAAGCAAACACGATTAGCAGTACAGACATGAAAATCATAAACAGAAACAAGAACGCTTGGGGAAAGAACCAAAGGGAGTAAACGTGACAGGGCGAAGAGGAGGAGGCAGGAAGATGAAGGACAGGAGTGAGGGTAAAAAAGTGAGACGGGAGAGGAAGAGGACAAGAAAAAAACAAGGGGAGAGAAAAAGGTGAGGGGTAGAATTGTCTATAAGAGCTGGCACTCGTTTTTTAAGGTAGTGGCCTCACATGAAAGAGGGCATTGTGGGTCTGTTAGGCCTCTAGTTCCATTTGGAGCCAGAGAAACACAGCCAAGGATTGTGTTCCAAATGGCACCTTATTTCCTTATAGTGCACTACTTTTGACCAGGGCCCATAGGGCTTTCTAGGGCCCAGAGTGCACTATATAGGGAAAAGGATGCCATTTGGGATGCTGTCCAGGCCTCTCCCGCCTCTGCTCTGCTTGGTGTAGTAGCCTGGTAGTTTAGGGACTTGTTTCACTCAACAACTCCTGACAGCTCAGTGGGAGAAAGCACTTCTTGACTAGGCAGTGTGTGCAGATGTGTGTGTAGACGAATACCACCCAATGCCAGTAGTATGTGTGTGTGAGTGTGAGTGTAGTGGGCAGTGTTAATGAAAACTTCAACAAAAAGAGTGGAGTGTCAAGGTTGATTAGGCTGAGCTCGAACGGAGAAGTTTTATCGAAGGTGATCGAAACCAACCTATGTGTGTGTTTGCGTGTGTGTGTGAGTGAGCCGAAAAGAGCCCCTCTGTTCTCTATCATGTTAAATAGTGGGTCTTTATCCTAGAGCCCTGTAGCAATACGGGGGAAGCAGTCAACTGTTGACACGTTTCCACTGTGCAGAGTGTGTGTGTGTATGTACAGTACATGGCTGTGTATGTGCAGAGTGTGTGTGTCTGTACAGTACATGGATGTGTATGTGCAAAGTGTGTGTGTATGTACAGTACATGGCTGTGTATGTGCGTGTGCGTGTGTGCGTGTGTGTGTGTGTTCACAGTCAACCACCAACACATTTCCGCTGTGCAGACAGCGCTCCTGCCGCACAGTCCAGGAGTGTCGACCACGACCAGCTTGGCTTTACAAGGTTAAATGTGGTCTTGTCCTCAAAGGGCCTGGTCACACACACAGGGAAAGAGACACACACTCTCCAGACTACATACCGCCTAAAAGTTTAACTTCTTGGTCCTTTGAAGCGCATCAGAACAACACTTTAACACTAGTATGATTTCCATTTGTATTGATGTGAACGCTTTCTATCATTCTTTCTGTCAGATCTCCACTAACACTCTAACGTGGATGGTGTTGGTGCTCGGCGTCTGCTGTAAGCTACAAAGATGTGTGGACTGACCAAGAGTGTGAAGTTCTACCAGGCCTCTACTATTGAACTCTACGGGAAGGTCCACCCCTTTCTACCCACACTCACCTTTTGGTAACAACACGTGCGCACGTACACATGCGCACACGTACGCATGCACGCACAACACGCTTGCACGCACGCCTCTGCTCAGAGGACATTCAAGCTTAATTTCATATGGATGCTTCTATTCCCTAGCACTGCTCTTCAAAAAGGTGTGTGTGTATGTGCGTGTTTTCATGCATGTGTGAACAGAGAAGGCTTCAGTGTTGCCTACACACTCCCCCAGGCTAAACCTCTTACTGAAGACTGAAGTGGGTCATACTTTAACAAAGACACCTTTATGCCCAGCGCAAACACACACACAAACACACACACAAACACACACACGTCTCAAAGTGATATCAGGTTTCATGTTCTGTGTTGTCTAAATGTTCTCCTCCTGACACTTTCCCTGCCTGTCTGTCGACACCTGATCTGCTTGTATGGGAGGGAGGGGATGCAGCATTCCATAATAACCAGGACCGCTCCACTATTAATTAGAGGTGGGGGGAGCATGGCGTAACTATGGTGACCTCCCTTCACCTCCTGTCCATGTCAGTGTGCCAACCCTGTGGCTTAATCAATGGGCAGGGCTCCTCCCCTCCCCTCTCCTACCCCCCATTCCCTCCCTGAGTCTGTGGCACCTCTCTCATCATTGGAGAGGGAGGGTGAGGAGAGAGGAGGGGTGAGGACTAGGTAGAGGGTGAAGAGAGGGGAAGGCAAAGAGGTGTAGGGAGAGGAGAGAAGAGAGTAGGAGATGGGAGAGAGTGAGAGGAGGGGGTGAGGAAAGAAGGGGAGGAGAGAGCGGGAGGACAAGGATGGAGGGGTTGATAGGAAGACGATGAAAATGGTGAGGGAGATCAAAGAAAGAACGATGGAAACTATGAGAGAAAGGAGGAGGGGACGTTATCAGTCTTGTGATTGCTTCTAGTCACTCATCATTAGACTGAAGTCCCGTGAAACATCATCTGTAGTACCACTGGACTCAGGACTCAAATGTTATGACTTGACTGTTGCACATTCATATGTCTCTCTCTCTCTCTCTCTCGCTTCCTCTCTCTCTCTCTCTCTCTCTCTCTCTCGCTTCTTCCCTGTCTCTCTCTCTCTCTCTCTCTCGCTTCTTCTCTCTCTCTCTCTCTCTCGCTTCTTCTCTCTCTCTCTCGATTCTTCTCTCTCTCTCTCTCTCTCTCTCGCTTCTCTCTCTCTCTCTCTCTCTCTCTCTCTCTCTCTCTCTCTCTCTCTCTCTCTCTCTCTCTCTCTCTCTCTCTCTCTCTCTGCTAAACTGTATGCCTGGATCGTGGTGAACTTCAGGGAGGCCTATAACCTGTTTGCTGTCAACGGGATCCTCATCATCCACTGCCTATAATTATAGCTCACTTCCCGTACTGTAGCAAACTTCTTACAATGTTCCATGATGCGCTCATAAGTCATATATGCTAACTGCTGGAGCCATGCCTGCTATGGGTGATGCCCATTTTTACTATTTTCAGCCTTACTTTTTTGGATTGTTTTTGTGAATTAAATATTCACACACATACACACACACACACACACACACACACACACACACACACACACACACATACTACCACAGATTTGTGGTAAATACCGTGGATTTTTTATTTTGTGAGCCCAGAGGTTAGAGAGGTTGTGAGCACTGGTTTAACCTGATTTACACACCACTGTGACCTGAAATGAGTACCACATGACCGGACATACATACACATAGACACACCCTCCTCTGTGCCCGGGTAGCCTGTTCAGGTGTTTATGATTTATTCCTAATGAAAGCCCAGGCCACGACCGCAGTCAAAGGTCAGGGGTCGGCCAGTAAATCCTAATGGTTTACTAGAGAGACGGGTGAATCAGGGGCAGGGTGTGGGAACGGTTATACGAGCTAAATTGGAGTTACTCCAAGCATATAGAGTCCGACATTGAGACTGACTGGTGAGAAGTGTAATTTGACTGACTGAGAGAGAATTGTCTGAGAGACAGATGAAGAGATGGAGGGATAGAGCATTAGAATGAAAGAGGCATGGGAGAGTTAGCGATGAAGAAAGTTTGAATAAGGGACTGAGTGTGGGCTGGCAGGGAGTGAGAAAGACGAGTGGAGAGACAGACAGACAGAGAGATATGCAAGGAGGGATGGATTCAGACAGACACTCAAACTGACAGACAGATTGAACCTCTGACCCTATGAAATCTAAGAAGCTGGTCTTCCCCCAGAACACTTATTTGGACAATACGCACACTGCCCCCCCTCCTCTTCAGCCTTTCTTTTGACCTTCTCTCTTTCTTTCTCTTTACATTTACATTTGACATTTTAGTCATTTAGCAGACGCTCTTATCCAGAGCGACTTACAGTAGTGAATGCATCCATTTTTCATACTGGTCCCCTGTGGGAAACAAACCCATAACCCTGGCGTTGTACGCTCTACAAACGGAGCTCTCCCCCCCTCTATCTCTCTATCTCTCTCCCCTCATCCCTAACTCTTTCTGCATCGTTCTAGCAGGATGTTGTATCTTGGCATCTCCTCCTCTCAGAGGTATGTCTGCTGTTGTTCATAAACCATGAAAGCTCTCATCAGATTCCTCTGTCTGATGTGGTGAAACGTCCCTCCCTCCCAACACACACACTTTTACGTCTTGATGCTGTGTTTCTCAACCCAGGGTGTCGTTTTGGTTGGCCGGCCCATTTAGGACCCCGGCCGTCGCACTGAGGGGGTTTTGGACTTCTCCTCTGTCACCCCTCAGGTGGTGTAGGTGTGTGTGTGTGTGCGTGCGTGCGTCCATGGTGTGCTGGTGTGCATGCGGGTATGTGTGTGTGGCTATAATGGACTCTCCCATCCCTCACAGCACATTTCATGTCCTTTATAAACTCATAAAACCACAGGGAATTCAACTCTATTAAAAATATATATATAATTGAGTGGTGCAAAGTACTGGAACTATGTGTCTGTGTTTCTGTGTGTGTGTGTGTGTGTGTGTGTGTGTGTGTGTGTGTGTGTGTGTGTGTGTGTGTGTGTGTGTGTGTGTGTGTGTGTGTGTGTGTGTGTGTGTGTGTGTCACATGCCGTGGGTATGTCCATGCGTGTGCATGTGCATGTATTTGTTTGATATTAAAGGGCCATTCACTACCTGCCTGCTGCCCCTCCCTGCTCCAGCACCACACGGTCATTAGTCACTAATGGAGCTGGGAGAAGATGATGTAAGAAGGTTCTGTAGCGATGACATCACCGCATCCTCCAACTCCACCCCAACATTCAGGAAACACTGTGATGCCATTGTTCCAGCGTGCCACCGTGACCTGGCGGAGTGAGTGCGTCATAACCGGAATACATTTTATTTTAAAAAACCTGAATAACCACAATGCAGCAGCAGCAGCAGACATAGACATTTTATGAATAGTACAGCCTCGGAACATCTAAACGCCGGTTTATACTTAGACTGTGACAGGTGTAGCTGATCAAGACTACATTTAATTTTTACTCTGGTGGAATGCTGCACAGACATGAAAAAAAGTGAATGTGCCTGTGACTGTCGCAACATCCGTTGTCGTGGTTACTGGGCTGCTACAGCAACAAGTCCAAATCCATCTGTGACGAGAGCTGCAGGAGTTCTAAAATTGTCAGACAGAATTACCTACTTTTATTTTGGCGCACTCACAACCATAAGCTATTTTCTGTCAACTCGCCATCATTACCTTGTAAATAATGAAGTTGATGTGGTATCTTTTCCTGTAATAATGAATAAAAAGTAACGTTGTCAAGCTATACTCACTCTGGTCATTATTTGAACTACCTAGCCTGCTAGCTAGTATTCGTTTTTTCCTAGTTTCTTCCTAAGATAAAAAAAATGGGATGCTTGAAAATAATGTTAAGGATCTTCTTGGAAATGTACTTAACTTTAGGAGAGCTAAACCCTTGTCTTGTGACAAATGGATACTTTTGTACCCATTAATGTTTTCTTGCGCCACGGCCACAGACACATGTGGCTTCCGGGCATTTAAATATAGCAAGAAAACGAATTAAACATGCATTATCCTGCTAGCTAGTAATTAACAATACATTGTGTTAAATAGCTTGCGTTAGCCAAGTTCTTCTTTGCGAATTGACGAGCTAACTTAGATAATGTTAACGTTGTTAGCTATGTTGGCTATAATGTTGCTACGCGTTAGCTAGCTAATGTTGCTACCTAATTTACCGGTCGCGCAGTCCCTCTACCACCATCTCTCCTATCAGGGACAACACCTTCTCCTCCAGCTGGTCCACATGAATGGTCTCTCAGCTCCCTTCTTCTTAGCAGCCAACTTCATGTCAGACCACACATTTTTTACAGCAGCATCACTGTCCCTTGCCATACGTCAACGGCAGAGACAGACTCGGCCACTCTTGCCCATCCTCTCTTTTTGGTCTCGGTCGACAGTGACCCCGCAGTCTTTGAGTGTCCCCAACAGCAACCTTTTCCAGTCTGCTATTTCCTCCATCATAACTTCAAGCACTTGTTTTCTGAAGTTTCTATTGCGCTTTCCTTGGTTATCCATTTTTGTTTTTATATAGCAAGTCTGATGGCTATATTGTGTGAAAAAAATCAAGTTTATTTTTCTACATGAAGTGTTTGTGGGCCAAAAAAATAAATAATCTTGAGACATAAAGGAGATAAATAAATGAAATTATATGGAAATCTCAGCATTTTATTATAGTGGGCCAAATCCTATCATCCCTGTCAAATAGGCTTATTTATTGGTTTCAAGCACGTCACTAATGTCAATGCCACATAATAAGATATTTACGAAGTTCTTAGGAAAGATATTTACGAAGTTCCTAAGAAAACAATGAATTCCCTAAGAACATTTTGAAGAATTGCACTTAATATCTTATGAACTTATTTTTTTCCCCCTTAAGAAACGTATGTTTTTTTGCAAGTAATGTTTTGTGAATCCAGTGCCAGGCTGCTAATGTCATGCAGAGTCTGTCGCTTTGTGTTTTTACTTTTTCATAATGACAACTACAAGTTTGATGTCGAATGACAATAGAATGTTCATGATGTCACCGTGACAACTGTCTACAGACATGTCAAAAGACCAACTGTAAACCATCCTTAACCCTGGCAATTTGACTGGTAAACTCATGGGTACACATGCAATGACTTCCTGGTATTGTGATGCAATCATTTCCATGGTAATGTAAAATGTTCAATTCAAATTATGTTTAACTGATGTGGCTCATGCAATGGAATGTATTTTTGTAATATCAGTTGAGTTCAATCAACCAATCACAGCCCATATTTTAGCCCATATTTTACTTCCTGCTTTGCTCCTACGGGGTACACTCGCAATGGTCCACCCGCTACGCCATCATTGACTTGAATGGGGATGCAAGTTCTATTCATACAATTTCTATGGCAGCTCATGCAGTCAGGACTGTCATCCAAAATTCCATGACCGTCACAGCCCTAGCATGCGTGTGTGTGTGTGTGCGTGTGTGTGACGACGGTTGGCCCTATCTATTTCAGGGAGTTTTTCTAGAATGATCCAAAAACATTGAGTCCCATTGCTATTGGCCTCTGTCTGTCTGACTGGGCACCAGTCACACCAGTAACTGTTCTGGTGTGGTGTGGTCTGATGTTGTGACTACTAGGAAAGAAAAAACTTGGAAGGGTGATCTGACCACACACACTCTCTCTCTAACTGCCGTCTCCAATGTTCACTTCTATCCTTCTTTCTTTATTGTATTTCTGATGAGGTTGCCACAGTGAACAAAGAGCATCTCTCTCTTTCTCTCGCTAACTCTCACCCTTCTCCGTTCCTTGTCGTTCAGTGAACAAAGAGCTATGTTTCCAGGTCAGCTCAAAGCTAGGATGATGAGTTGATCCCAGGTGGCATTTATCCTCAGGATTCTCTTACCTCGTCTCCTAAACACCTGCCTGTTCCACCAATAAACAGGGGATTCCTATTGTTCTGTTGTAGAAAGGTTCTGCAATCAGAACTCAGGAAAGTTGACAAGGAAAAATAACCTTTGAACTAATCCAGCATGAACCAAAGCAAACAATGAATCACTCCGTATCTCCAGGCCTGGGTGGTTTACACCGCGGCTAGGCTGCTAGCTCTAGAATGGTTAGCTTAGCCAGTTAGCCATAACAAACACAGCTCGTTTACTGATACGGTGTGGGGATTAGCATGCCACACACACAGTTAATGGACTCCATATTGGCCCTGTAATAAGATACACAGCAGTCTTACTGAGTAGCTCACACAGAGTAGCTTGGGACCCTACAGGATCACTGACTAGCACTGAATCCTTTTAAAACTTCTGTCTGACTGACAATTCTCGGTCTGTCGGTCTCGTTTGATGTCTGTCTGATTGGCTTCATACTAGTATGTATCAGCTCTCAGCACACCTCAAATCAAATACAAGTTTATTGGTCAGGTACACAGATTTACAGGTGTTATAGTGCGTGCAGTGTTACAATGTTACAATGTTACAACAGTGCATTAGAAAGGGAAAGGGGGATACCTAGTCAGTTGTACAACTGAATGCCTTCAACTGAAATGTGTCTTCCGCATTTAACCCAACCCCTTGGGGAGGGGGGGGGGGGGGGCTGCCTTTATCGACATCCACCTCTTCGGCTCCTGGGGAACAGTGGGTTAATTGCCTTGCTCAGGGGCAGAACGGCAGATTTTTACCTTGTCGGCTCGGGGATTCGATCCAGCAACCTTTCGGTTATTGCCCCAATGTACAATACATATACACAAACTAAATGCTAAATTTACATGAAGTACATTTGTGGTGCTTGCTTTATCTCTTTAAAAGTATTTTTAGTGGTAGTGGAAGAAGTTCAAAACTTTAACTTGACTATTTAAAAGCAAAGCAGTTACAAAGTTACATTTTGAAAAATAATATTGGGTCTGATTACTTTGATAGACTACTATATCATTGTCTGTCTACATGTAGTTATATTTGACCCTCTCTAATGGTCTGTAGGCTGCCTTGCACGGTAGTAAACCCCCATCTGGTTGGCAATCCTGTTGTGCTTTTCAGACTAGGAAACATCATCTTCAACCTAGCTAGGAACACGAAAGTAGGATTAGAGATGACTTTGTTTTCATTTCAAACATTCTTTTTGTGGAGTAAAGAACGACATGCTGACTGAACTGAATAGGCTACACGACTCTCGTTCGAATTATAATGTCTAAACTACAATTGGTGCGGTGTGAAAACTGAAAGAAGAAAGACATGACAAAGCGGTCTTCTGTCAGAAGATGGGAATAAAAGGTAGGATCCTGTGCAATAATTTACACGTAGAATGTTCATTCAAATTATGTTAACTGATGTGGCTCATGCAATGGAGTATCTTTTTTGTAATATCAGTTGAGTTGAATCAACAAATCTCAGCACATATTTTAGCACAAATTTGACTTCCTGCTTTGCAATGACAGCCAGTCCACCTATTATGCCATCATGACGTGAATGGGGACGCCAGCTATATTTATACTATTTCCATGGCAGGAAGCAAAGCTCACTCTACATTCAAGATGTCATCTGAATGATGATGTAATGATCAAACAATAGAATACTGTAGGAAACTCACAGGTATGCTGTTCAAGGTCAGATAGAAACTCAAATGTTATTATATTGGACTCACCTTGACTTGACAGCCATATGCAGTGTAACTTTAGTCAGATGCTCTGTCCTTTTCTCTGCTGTAAATCCATTCATCCATTCAATCTTTGTTAACATCCTGTTTCTGGTTGTTGTGGTCCATCATAAAAAGTAGTGAATGTTGAAAGGAGAGAAAATATATCATAATTTTGCAACTTTTTGGGGGGGGGCTTTCTGAATTTGAAGACTTGCTATTGTGTTTGAAGGGAGGAACTAGCGAGGAATTAAAAAGTTTTAGGTGATTATTAGGGAAGATAAATATGATGGTGCATCTAGTGATGACAGTTCTTTAAAATAATTGTTGTGGTAAATGAAGTAGTTGAACTTCAATAACTTTTTGTCTAACTGGTTGGGAAAATGGTCAAAGTAGCTGATTTGTGTCAACAGTTGAATTGTTCATAGGGAATGCAATGCTTCAAGTTGTATTAGTCGTATGTACGAGATACACATGGAATGCTTACTTGCAGGTTCCTTCTCGACAATGCAACAACAATAAGAAACAATAAAAGATAAGAATAAGAACATACAGTAAATGACTCAGTTGTCACGCCCTGACCTTAGAGCTTTTTATGTCTCTATTTTGGTTTGGTCAGGGTGTGATTTGGGTGGGCATTCTATGTTCCTTTTTCTATGTTTTTGTATTTCTTTGTTTTGGCCGGGTATGGTTCTCAATCATGGAGAGCTGTCTATTGTTGTCTCTGATTGGGAACCATACTTAGGTAGCTTTTTCCCACAGGGTTTTTGTGGGTAGTTGTTTTCTGTATAGTTTAGTTTCCTTACAGAACTGTTCGTTTTCCTCTTTGTTATTTTTGTTCAAGTGTTCTGATTTAATAAAATATCATGAACACGTACCACGCTGCGCTTTGGTCCAGTAATTTACAGTAGGACATAAGTAGGATGAAAATCAAATCAAGCTTTATTTGTCACGTGTCGAATACAACAAGTGTAGACCTTACTGTGAAATGCTTACTGACAAGCCCTTAACCAATAGTGCAGTTCAAGAAGAGTTAAGAAAATATTTACCAAATAAGCTAAAGTAAAACATTTAAAATAATAAAAAGTAACACAATAATATAACCATAATGAGGCTATATGCAGAGGATACCGGTACCGAGTCAGTGTGTGGGGATACAGGTTAGTTGAGGTAATTTGTACATGTAGGTAGTGGTGAAGTGACTATGCATAGATAATAAACAGCGAGTAGCAGCAGTGTACAAAACACATGGAGGGGGGTCCATGTAATTGTCCAGTGGCCATTTGATTAATTGTTCAGCATTCTTATGGCTTGGAGGTAGAAGCTGTTAAGGAGCCATTTGGTCCAAGACTTGGCGCTCCGATACCGCATGCCACGTGGTAGCAGAGAAAACAGTCTATGACTTGGGTGACTGAAGTCTCTGACAATTTTATGGGCTTTCCTCTGACACCGCCTATTATGTAGGTACTGAACTGCAAGAAGTTTGGCCCCAATGATGCACTGGGCCATACGCACTACACTCTGTAGCGCCTCATGGTCATATGCCGAGCAGTTGCCATACCAGGCGGTGATGCAACCAATCAGGATGCTCTCGATGGTGCAGCTGTAGAACTTTTTGAGGATCTGGGGACCCATGACAAATCTTTTCAGTCTCCTGTGGGGAAAAAGGTTTTGTTGTGCCTTCTTCAAGACTGTATTGGTGTGTTTGGGCCATGATAGTTTGTTGGTGATGTCGACACCAAGGAACTTGAAACTCTCGACCCGCTCCACTGCAGCCCCGTTGATGTTAATGGGGGCCTGTTCTGACTTTTCCTGTTGTCCACGATCAGCTCCTTTGTAAAATACACACATTAGAATTTGTATAATACCGGACAGCACAATTTATAGTCCAATATGTAAATGTGTATTAGGAATTGGGGGCAGTGTATAAAGTGAGCAGTATAATACGAGTCTGGTAGCAGAAGTTGTGGTGTGTGTGTGTGTGTGTAGCATGAATGTGCATTCAGAAAGTATTCAGACCCCTTCACTTTTTCCACATTTTGTTACGTTACAGCCTTATTCTGAAATGGATTAAATTATATATATTTTTCTTATCAATCTACACATAATACCCTATAATCACAAAGCAAAAGAGGTTTTTAAAATCTTTTTGCAAATGTTTACAAATTATTTATGTAAGTTTTCAGACCCTTTGCTCTGAAACTCAAAATAGAGCTCAGATTCATCCTGTTTCCATTGATAATCCTTGAGATGTTTCTACAACTTGATTGGAATTAATTCAATTGATTGGACATTATGTGGAAAGGCACACACCTATCCATATAAGGTCCCCCAGAGGACAGTGCATGTCAGAGCAAAAACCAAGCCATGAGGTTGAAGGAATTGTCCATAGAGCACCGAGACAGGATTGTGTGGAGGCACATATCTGGTGAAGGGTACCAAAAAATGTCTGCAGCATTGAAGGTGCCCAAGAATACAGTGGCCTCCAACATTCTTAAATGCAAGAAGTTTGAACCACCAAGACTCTTTCTAGAGCTGTCCACCCGGCTAAACTGAGCAATTGGGGGAGAAGGGCCTTGGTCAGGGAGGTGACCAAGAACCCAATGGCCAATCTGATAGAGCTCCAGAGTTCCTCAGTGGAGTTGGAAGAACCTTCCAGAAGGAAAACCATGCCTGCAGCACTCCACCAATCAGGCCTTTATGGTAGAGTGGCCAGACGGAAGCCACTCCTCAGTAAAAGGTACATTACTGCCTGCTTGAAGTTTGCCAAAAGGTACCTAAAGGACTCTCAGACCAAGAGAAACAAGATTGTCTGGTCTGATGAAACCAAGATTGAACTCTTTGGCCTGAATGCAGGCACCGCTCATATCTGGCCAATACCATCCGTATAGTGAAGCAAGGTAGGGAATTGACTGGGAGTCCCATAGTGCGGGGCACAATTGTCCCAGCTTCGTCCGGGTTTGGCCGTGGTAGGCCGTCTTTGTAAATAAGAATATGTTCTTAACTGACTTGCCTAGTAAAAAAACTGGTGGTGGCAGCATCATGCTGTGGGGATGTTTTCAGCAGCCTCCTCCAGAGCTCTCAGGACCTCAGACTGGGGAAAGGGTTCATCTTCCAACAGGACAATGACTCTGAGAACACAGGCAAGAAAATGCAGGAGTGGCTTCAGGAAAAGTCTCTGCATGTCCTTGAGTGAACCAGCCAGAGCCCAGACTTGAACCCGATCGAACACCTCTGGAGAGACATGAAAATAGCTGTGCAGCGACGCTCCCCATCCAACTGGACAGAGCTTGAGAGGATCTTCAGAGAAGAATGGGAGAAACCCCCAAAATATAGGTGTGCCAAGCTTGTAGCGTCACACCCAAGACCTGGAATGCATTTAAATTAACAGATGTGCCTTGTTAAAAGTTATTTTGTGGAATTTCTTTCCTTCTTAATGCGTTTGAGACAATCAGTTGTGTTGTGACAAGGTAGGGGTGGTATACAGAAAATAGCCCTATTTGGTAAAAGACCAAGTCCATATTATCAAATCAAATTTATTTTATTATAGCCCTTCGTACATCAGCTGATATCTCAAAGTGCTGTACAGAAACCCAGCCTAAAACCCAAACAGCAAGCAATGCAGGTGTAGAAGCATGGTGGCTAGGAAAAACTCCCTAGAAAGGCCAAAACCTAGGAAGAAACCTAGAGAGGAACCAGGCTATGTGGGGTGGCCAGTCCTCTTCTGGCTGTGCCGGGTGGAGATTATAACTGAACATGGCCAAGATGTTCAAATGTTCATAAATGACCAGCATGGTCCAATAATAATAAGGCAGAACAGTTGAAACTGGAGCAGCAGCACGGCCAGGTGGACTGGGGACAGCAAGGAGTCATCATGTCAGGTAGTCCTGAGGCATGGTCCTAGGGCTCAGGTCCTCAGAGAGAGAGAAAGAAAGAGAGAAAGAGAATTAGAGAGAGCACACTTAAATTCACACAGGACACTGAATAGGACAGGAGAAGTACTCCAGATATAACAAACTGATCCTAGCCCCCCGACACATAAACTACTGCAGCATAAATACTGGAGGCTGAGACAGGAGGGGTCAGGAGACACTGTGGCCCCATCTGAGGACACCCCCGGACAGGGCCAAACAGGAAGGATATAACCCCACCCACTTTGCCAAAGCACAGCCCCCACACCACTAGAGGGATATCTTATGTCAAGAACAGCTCAAATAAGCAAAGAGAAACAACAGTCCATCATTTCATTTAAGACATGAAGGTCAGTCAATGTGGAAAATTTAAAGAACTTTGAAAGTTACTTCAAGTGTAGTCACAAAAACCATCAAACGCTGTGATGAAACTGGCTCTCTTGAGGACCGCCACTGGAAAGGAAGACCGAGAGTTACCTCTGCTTCAGAGGAGTTAACTGCACCTCAGAATG
This sequence comes from Oncorhynchus kisutch, assembly GCF_002021735.2. Lineage (NCBI taxonomy): Eukaryota > Metazoa > Chordata > Actinopteri > Salmoniformes > Salmonidae > Oncorhynchus > Oncorhynchus kisutch. The sequence continues at coordinate 36,191,000 of NC_034183.2, forward strand.
CAGCCCAAGTAAATGCTTCACAGAGTTCAAGTAACAGGCACATCTCAACAACTGTTCAGAGGAGACAGCATGAATTGCGCCTTCATGGTCGAATTTCTGCAAAGAAACCACTACTTAAGGACACCAATAATAAGAAGAAACTTGTTTGGGCTTAGAAACACGAGCAATGGACATTAGACTGGTGGGAATCTGTCCTTTGGTTCTGATTCCGACCGCCACGGCTTTGTGAGACGTAGAGTAGGTGAACACTTAACCAGTATGGCTACCATAGCATTCTGCAGCGATACGCCTTCCCATCTGGTTTGAGCTTAGTGGGACTATCATTTGTGACCGACCGGCTCAAATCGGTGTTATGTAGCAATATATATATATTTTTTTAATTCTTTTACATTGGATAAAGACTCACATCTTCCAAATGGAATATCATACACTACAGTTGAGGAACAATGGGAAAGTAAATTTGCTTTGTGTCACGTTCTGACCTATCCTTTGTTTTGTCATTATTTAGTATGGTCAGGGCGTGAGTTGGGGTGGGCAGTCTATGTTTGTTTTTCTATGATTTGGGTATTTCTATATTTCGGCCTAGTATGGTTCTCAAACAGAGGCAGGTGTCATCGAGAATCATACTTAGGTAGCCTGAGTTTCACTGTGTGTTTGTGGGTGATTGTTCCTGTCTCTGTGTTTGCACCAGATAGGACTGCTTTGGGTTTTCACGTTTCTTGTTTTAGTATTCAGTTATTCATGTGTACATTTGCGTATTAAAATAACCATGGACACTTACCACGCCGCATATTGGTCCTCTGATCCTTTTCGCCTCTCCTCTTTGGAAGAGGGAGGAGGAAATCCCTTACACTTTGAAAGTTGATAAACTCATAAACTCACTTTTTATAAAATGGCCTTTGAATGTTGGTACTACTATTGGAGATCCCTTCTTTGTTGACACCCATTCGGCATCGTTCACACCATCTTAAGCTTTCGCCCCACCAATCTCTTTAAAGTCACCCGCGACAGCAAAGACTGCTACCAGGTGAGAGGATTCTTGCTGGCTAATAGTCTTGTACAGTTTTCTGAGTTCCGCCCTGGTGTTTGCTTGTGGCGGTATGTACACAGCTGTGATAATACCACAAGTGAATTCTTTTTGCGTATAGTGGGGTTGGCATTTTAGCATCAGAAACTCAAGGTCGGATGAACAAGAGCTCGCAATGTTGGAAGTCTGGGAGTTGATGATGTGGAAATGTTGGAGGTGTGGGAGTTGATGTCACAATGGGACGTTTAGAATGTTGAAGAAATCCCATGAAAGCTTAGTAGTTTAAAAAGTCTAAAATATATCAAAAGTTGTATACAAGTGCACTGGTCCTGTCAATGGCGGGTGTAAGAGGAGTAGCATTCCAAATAATAAGAATAATAAGTATTACAAATATTTCAGAGGGGACTCTTGCTTCGTAAGCCCCACTAATAATCCTAGAGACCACCCGTACCCTTCTCAGACCACCCTTACCCCTCTTACTCCCATCTGAGAGCTCTAATTCCCTTGTTTGTTTGGGGATAATTTAAGGAAGCCTAAACATGAGGTGAACTGTGGCCAGGTGAAGACGAGAGACTGTCAGACAGACACCTCAGAGGACAGGTGTTGACAGAACTCTCGTCAGCCTCACCCTCTCTTTCCCCTCTTTTCCCCCTCTCGCCCACCTCCTCTAGCCACCCTACTCTCACCTTCCCACCTGCCTTTCCTCCTCTCGCCTTTCACCAGCCTCCCTCCCCCACCCACCCTCTATCCCCTCTTACCCACCTGTCCCTCCCTTCCTCCTCTCAACCGCCTCACTCTCTCTCCTCCTCTAATGAACTTGGACGTAAGCCTCCATGCTCTCCTCCCTCTCTCCCCCCCAGGGGCATCTTCACTCAGCACCACACCTGTGTTTGTGTTGCTGAGCAGGTTGCCACGGTAACTACAAATCTGGATGTCTGAGGTGATGCTTTTAGCGGTGCTAATGAACTCGGAGGTAAGGAAATCTCCCCTCGATCCCTTCTGAGCATTGGCGTGGTGTAGGCAGATTTTGTATTATTGGCCAGACAGAATTAGACGTTTTGTCTATGTTTTGTCTCTGGGTCAAACACACTGTCTGTCTCATTCTCTCTCTTTGTTCTGTTCTGTCGTGTATTCAGTCATGCGAGAAACATGCCACATCTCTTTCCTATTTTCTCTCTCTCCCTTTCTCTGTCTCAATCTCAGTCTCTGTCTCTGTCGCTCTCTGTCTCTCTCTCTCTACCCCCTGTTCTCTCCCTCCTTACCCTCCCAATCTTTCTTCACACCTCCACAAATCCACTCTCACTCGATCTCATTGCATCACACCTGAGAAGATTTAGAGAGCAGCTAACTCCCTCTCTTTCTCTCTCTGTCTCCAGTATCCCCCTTTCTTTCTCTTCACATCCTCGCTGTCCCTCTCCCTCTCCTCCCTTCACTCCCTCCCACCCTTCCTTCCCTCCAGTTGAGTCAGCCCTGAGTGAGAGGTTGATTCTCTCAGGTGTGAACAGACATTCTCTTGGCGGAGAGAGAGAAATAGAGGATAAATTACCTTGGATGAAATACAATTCTTTTCTCAATTTGAAACTCTGGATCTGTCAGGATCTAAGTTGTACAATGATGGCTGACAGTTCCTTGGCCCGGCCGCGTGAGTGTGTGCATGTACGTGTGTGCGTGTGTCCAAGTACCCAATGTTCAGATATATCAGCCACACTGCACTCCAAGTTCCTATTAGTCAGCTACTCCAGTCATAAGTCACTATTGATAACAAGAGTGATAGAGGCCACTGAAAGGTTTATGAAGAAATCTTTACATAGAAATCCAGCAAATTTATTCCCTGTATTAGCTGTGTATGTACTCATACTGAGGTTAGTTAGGGGTAAATAAGGGTCGATTCAAATCCCTACCTGTGTGGGGGTGGGGGGAATAGTAAGACTGGGGGAGGGATTTCACATGGAATCTTCCACTAAGCCACTCACCTCCTGAGCCCTTGCTGCCTGACATCAATGTTTCATGGGATTTGTGCTCTGGAACCCCTCTGTTGTTGAAACTTCAATGTTTCCACGACAACTCAGCAGCATTCAATTCAAACTCCAAAGCAGCAGTTACTTTTTTTAAATATTTTTTTCCCCCGTCCGGAATCAATGTAATTTTTTCACAAATACATGGCTAGTTCAAACAGGTTCAAGGAAAGGTAGCAGTCATGTCACATAGCTGGAATAGTTGTGATTTTGTGCTGTTTGCTATTGTAAGTGAAAGCATTGTTCAATCCACACTGAAGAAAAATATTAATGAAACATTTAAAGTGTTGGTCCCATGTTTCATAAACAGGAAAAAAAATCCCTGAAATATTTAATACGCTCAAAAAACGCATTTGTCTCCATCTTTTGTGAGCGGTTTTCCTTTGCCAAGAGAATCCATCCACCTGACAGGTGTGGTATATCAAGAAGCTGATTAAACCTCATGATGATTACACAGGTGCACCTTGTGCTGGGGACAATAAACGGCCACTTTAAAATGTGCAGTTTTGTTACACAACAGAATGTCACAAGTTTTGCGATAGCGCGCAATTGGCATGCTGACAGCTCGAAGCTGTTGCCAGATAATTTAATGTTCATTTCCCTACCATAAGCTGCCTCCGATGTCGTTTTAGAGAATTTGGCAGTACGTCCAACCGGCCACACTACCGCATACCACGTATATCCACGGTCACCCAGGACCACTTTCTTCACCTGCGGGACCGTCTGAGACCAGCCACATGGACAGCTGGTGGGGGGTGGGGTGGTGTGCTGAGGAGTATTTATGTCTGTAATAAGAACTTTCGTGGGGGAAAGAAACTGATTCGGATTGACAGGGCATGGCTGCTAGTGGGTGGGTCTATGCTCTCCCAGGCCCACCCATGGCTGCACCCCTGCCCAGTCATGTGAAATGAATGAATTTATTTCAGTTGAAATTGTTGCATGTTGCATTTATATTTTTGTTCAGCATAACTGAAGTAGAGACAATGATGTGGGTAAATGTAGTTAATTTGACTATATTATACAACGGGTGGGTCTAATACTGAATGCTGATTGGTTAAAATCGCATTCCAGCCAGTGTCTATTCCACAAGTTCCACCGGCTAAATCTATCTTGTTAAAATGCCTATTTATTCAGTTCCATCTGGCTGCGCAATCCATCTCATCAGCCCAGCCAGTCAGTTTATAAACTTGACCTCCACTATAAAAAAAGCATCTCGACATTATCTCACGTTTCTTTTAAACTAACATTTAGTTTTCAACAGATTCAACAGATTCGAATAAACCTTGCTCTCTGTCTCTCCAACATTTGCAACATTGTTTCAATATTCAAATTCGATCTCCAGATGTCCCATAGTAAATTGGGAGTCAGGATGAGAGGCAGGCAGCTTTTCTCAGCCAGTCGAGATCATGAATCAGCATCATTTTTATAGTTATATAATAAATGTCAATTGAAAAGAGGTAAAACGAAAGAAGTGCTGCTAGGGTGCAGTCTTTCCAGCTTCAGTTTGAAGTGATTGTTGTGTTGTTGCCTAGCTCCTCTACACAACCGTGTCCTGACGAGTGAGCAAATGTCCTATGCCAGGTAATAGCATGCCTCATTAGCTCATTGTTATGGATGTATCCAAATAAATGTCAGTAGAAAACAGCTTAAACGCAAATGCAGCTACTTCGCTGTTATTCTGGTTGCATTGTTTGTCGTGACTGTATATCAGCCATAGTTGGCTAGCTATTTAGCAAGCAAGGGATAAGAACGTTGCCAGCTAGTATGGCAATGGAACATTTCAAATGAACGACTGGATCCATAGATGCAGAACAAAAAGACTGAATGACTGGGTTGCGTCTCTGGCAACCAAACCAATAGAACGAACGACCAGCCGGCTTGGGTAGTAATATTAGATTTGTATCGGGACTAAATCATGTGGAAGGATGAAATAGTATGAATACATTCATCAAAATAATGTTTTTAATGTGTTTTTTTTTTACATTGGATAAAAGTAGAAATCGGAGCTAGAAAATGGTATATCATACACTAAATTTCAGGAACAATGGAAAATGAATTGTGCTTTGAAAGTTGATAAACTTGTAATCTCACTTTTGAGAAAATGGCCTTTGAATATTTTTGGTATACCTACTGGAGACCTCTTCTTTGTCTACACCCATTCAGAATTGTTCACACCCTCTTAAGCTTTAGCCCCAACCCCAATTCTTTAAGGGTTGATCCGAGCGTTCTGTCCTAACAACAGCAGTCAAGTACCCAAGCTAACTGGCTAACATTGGCTAGCTTGATAGCTACTTCCAGACACAAATGAGAGAACAACTCACTCTGAACATTTTACTTGCCCTAATAGAGCTGGTTATGCTGTTTTTATGTTATCTAGAGCATTGGTTACTGCAAGTGTTCTGCTGGCAATAATTTACACTTTTTTTGCCAACATTTATCAACACTGGCCATATTCAACGGGTGTTGAGCGTTCGTAAATTCGTCAGATATTCTGCTCTCTGGCACACACAGATTAGAGTGCTCTGAAATCTGAGTAGACAGCCACAGCGAATTTACCAGCTACGTCTATCAACAGTTGTCACAGTGACAACATTAACAATCTATTGAAATGGTTACTTGCATAGTGGAGTCTTTTCTTAAGACATCTTGGTAGCTAAACACTGAACCATAATTTCAACTCATGATGTTACTACACTGCATGAATCTGCAGATAGCTAACCAACCAGGTTCAATGTTAGCGAGCTAACATTAGGCTATAACAACAAAGAAAATGGCTCTGAGATACGAATAATATTACTACACAGATCATACACGTAACGTTAGCTGGCTGACCTAACAACAGCAGTCAAGCACCCAAGCTAACTGGCTAACGGGCTAGTTTGCTAGCTACTTCCAGACACAAATGAGAGAACAGCTCACTCACCATTTTAGTCGCCCTATTGAAATGGATACTTGCGTAGTGGAGTCTTTTGTTAAGACATATAACTAGCTAGCTAAACATTGAACCATAATCCCAACTCATGACGTTACTACCCTGCATGAATCTGCTAAACAATCAGGCTCAATGTTAGGGAGCTAAGATTAGGGTATAACGAGCAAAGCAAACTAGCAAAGCTCTAAGATACAAATAATATTACTACACAGATCATAAATATAATGTTAGCTAGCAATCCAGCCAGCTAACGTTAGCAAGCTAGCTAACAGTTCAAATCAAATCAAATGTATTTATATAGCCCTTCGTACATCAGCTGATATCTCAAAGTGCTGTACAGAAACCCAGCCTAAAACCCCAAACAGCAAGCAATGCAGGTGTAGAAGCACGGTGGCTAGGAAAAACTCCCTAGAAAGGCCAAAATCTAGGAAGAAACCTAGAGAGAAACCAGGCTATGTGGGGTGGCCAGTCCTCTTCTGGCTGTGCCGGGTGGAGATTATAACTGAACATGGCCAAGATGTTCAAATGTTCATAAATGACCAGCATGGTCCAATAATAATAAGGCAGAACAGTTGAAACTGGAGCAGCAGCACGGCGAGGTGGACCAGGGAAAGCAAGGAGTCATCATGTCAGGTAGTCCTGAGGCATGGTCCTAGGGCTCAGGTCCTCCGAGAGAGAGAAAGAAAGAGAGAAAGAGAAGAGAGAGCACACTTAAATTCACACAGGACACTGAATAGGACAGGAGAAGTACTCCAGATATAACAAACTGATCCTAGCCCCCCGACACATAATCTACTGAAGCATAAATACTGGAGGCTGAGACAGGAGGGGTCAGGAGACACTGTGGCCCCATCCAGATCACAGTTCACTTTAACTTGAAATGAAAACGACTTTCTGACAAATACATGGATACATGGATGGACACTTCTCACTCTCTCACAGATGCCATGGCTGCTCTTAGTTTGAATATGTAATCCGGAGACATCTGTTTTCTCCATCTCCATAGCTACCATACTCTAATTCCCCTGATTTCAAAACAGAAAATGGATAGCAACACTTCGGCAGTTCTATCACGCAATATATTTTAAAAAATAGCAGTGTTAGACAGAAGTGTGCTACATGGCAGACCAATCCGAACTCATCTCTCGGCATGTCCAGCCCACTCATTATCTAGGCCTATCACGGTTAGTGGGAAGGCTGCTGACTTTTTCTGTGGCTAAACCAACTAGGCTCGTAAATTAACAATTTTATTTGTATTTAAAGATGTTATACAAGTTTGTTAAGAAGGCACATGAAAGTTCACATGTTCAGAAGGCATTTCTGCCCCAAAAATGCATTTTGATTTAAAAAAATGTTTTACGTTCCAATGGCTCTCCTGTGTAGTAGTAACTCGCGACATACGCCTAGTTTCCTGAAACGAGTCACATATGTCAATCATTCTTTGAATTCGTTGGTAACCCGTTGTATAAAAGTGATAGTGTCCTCGGAGCCGGTGTATGGAAGATATATTGGCACAGTTTGGGCCTAACAACACCCGAGCCAATATATCCTCCAAACACTGGCTTCTTGGGCATGATCACTTAAATAAGCCACTCTGTATCTGAATATGTACTCCAGCTGCAATGACCAGTGTGTGTGAGTGAAGGTAAGCTTACCAACAAACACACTGCTTAGCTTCCTGGACTGAGAGGAAACACACACACACCACACACACACACACACACACACACACACACACACACAGAGAGAAAAGCTCCCACATAACTGTATGGTAGTGTGAGTCAGACAGCCATTTTGAGGTCTGTCTGTCTGTAAGGCTGGGTAGGGTTCATCCGTCATGGAACGTGACGGCAGACTTCATAACTCATCATCCCTCAGTGTTATGGCTCAGTGGTATTATAGCATCTTTATAATGACAGAGTTACTGCCACCAAGAGACCCTGAATAACCCTGCAGCGCCAACTCAACGCCTCCTCCCCCTACAACCTCCCCAAACCTGAGAAACCAGAGCCAACACAATGCCTGATCCCCTGTCTGACCCTCTTCTTCTCACTCTGAAGCTAACACACAACCACCCCCCAGGACTAACCTTACATGCCCCTCTCCTGGTCAAGTGGACTGGATTGGCGTGAGGTAGGGTGGAGTGAGGTAGGGTAGAATGAGATGGGAGGGGTGTCTCGTTTCCCACTGTCGGCAAACATCCTCCCCAAGACTCCCCTCTTCCTCCACCTCTCCATTCCCCCATCCATCCCCAGTCGCAGATGTGCCAATGTGGCCCGTGTCTTACGTATTTCCATTCCCTTCTCTCATCAAAGAAACCAAATGGAATCAGGAAAAAAAGGACAGAAGTGGAGAGAGAGAGAGAGAGAGAGAGAGAGATTTCCTGGCATGTTTTTTTTTTGCCTGCTCGCTTTTCACGGCCTGTGGTTTTATTGGACTTTCCGCAGGGCGAGGTTAAACGGCCACCGCTGCCCCATTCACACGCACACAGAAGCATACACCTCAACGCGGCTGTGCTGTTGCCAGTAAAGGAACACGCATTGACAGCAGGGAAAGTAACAGAGCAGGCTTTGTGTTACTCAGCAGTCCATTAGGGTAAGAGTGGTGTGTGTTTGTGTTTGTTTGGAGCAGTACAGCGCTACAACTAGGGAGGGAGGAGACCCACAGCCCACTCCAAACAGAGGTATGAGCTTTATTGGCCAGGGGAGTACAGGTGTGCATGTTTGCCTGCTCTAGTGTGTGTGTGTGTGTGTGTGTGTGTGTGTGTGTGTGTGTGTGTGTGTGTGTGTGTGTGTGTGTGTGTGTGTGTGTGTGTGTGTGTGTGTGTGTGTGTGTGTGTGTGTGTGTGTGTGTGTGTGTGTGTGTGTGTGTGTGTGTGTGCAAATAAGTTTATTAGTGGATTGGGCTGGGGGTTTGGGTATCCCTCCCTGTGTTTCCATAAGGCTTACACCTCCAGGCTGGAGAGTTCTGATAACCTGAGTTTAACCTGCTCAACAAGAGTTTGGATTGGATGGTGTTACAGTTCAGGCCCTCGCCATCCCATAGTATGCATACATACCACCATAGTTAACTGTCTAAGTTCTAGTTATACTGCCCAGGCCCAGGCCCCGTCTGTGGAAATGTCACAGTTTAAGTATGTGATAAGGATAGTAAAGTGTGTGTTTGTGTGTATTAACAGCAGTGGTGGTTATTGCCGTTTTTCATGATCATTCTATTACAGCATATTGGATTACTGTCATTCATATTCCATTCACCCAGTTCAATGTAACACCGATAGATTTAGGTACTACAAGATACTCAACTTTACCCTATACCCATCGTGAGGTTGGTACAACCTAGCCCATGAATGAAAGTTCACAAAGTGGGTGCACACAAGTTGAGAGAAACATTTGAGGTGACAGACGTTTAAGAAACATTTTTCAATCGTATCATCGGAATGAATACACCCCTGATCACGCATTAACACAGTTCACTTTCATTGCAGCCATGTTATATTCCTTCTCGCATCTATGTGCTCTCCTCCTTTCACCGTGTCCCTTCGCTTGTGGACATCAATGCACAACACATCAGCTGTATGTGACCAGGCAAAAATACTTTCCAAGCCAAACCATATCATAACTGCTACATATAGCCTACATCTTTGTCACAATATTAGCTAAAGTAATGTCATTTTCAACATAATAGAACTAACGCTTTAGTAAATCTGTTACAATCATGCAGTAATGTTACAGTGTACAGTCAGTAAATCAAATGTTATTTGTCACGTACACACGGTTAGCAGATGTTAATGCGAGTGTAGCAAAATGCTTGTCCCTCTAGTTCCAGACAGTGCAGTAATATCTAAAAAGTAATCAAACAAAATCATAACAACTACCTTATGCAACTACCTTAAAGGGATGGAATAAGAATATGTACATAGAAATATATGGATGAGTGATGGCCGAGCGGCATAAGCAAGATGCAATAGGTGGTATAAAATACAGTATATACACATATGAGATGAGTAATGTAGGATATGTAAATATTATTAAAGTGAGGTTGTTTTCCTGACACCACACTCTGAGTGTCTGGTGTACTTTTTGTAGTCCGTAATTGCCTGTAGACCCTGCCACATACACTACCGTGCAAAAGTTTGAGGTCACTTAAAAATGTCTTTGTATAAGAAAGAAAAGCACATTTTTTGTCCATTAAAATAACATAAAATTGATCAGAAATACGATGTAGACAATGTTAATGTTGTAAATGACTATTGTAGCTGGAAACGGCAGATTTTTTTAATGGAATATCTACATATGCTTACAGAGGCCCATTATCAGCAACCATCACTCCTGTGTTAGAATGGCATGTTGTGTTAGCTAATCCAAGTGTATCACTTCAAAAAGCTAATTGATCATGAAGAAACCCTTTTGCAGCTGAAAACTCTTGTCCTTATTAAAGAAGCAACGCAACTCGCCTTCTTTCGACTAGTTGAGTATATGGAGCATCATCATTTGTGAGTTCGATTACAGAAACAAAGAACTTTCTTCTGAAACTCGTCAGTCTATTCTTGTTCTGAGAAATGAAGGCTATTCCATGTGAGAAATTGCCAAATTGCCATCTCATACAACGCTGTGTACTACTCCCTTCACAGAACAGTGCAAACGGGCTCTAACCAGAATAGAAAGAGGAGTGGGAGGCCCCAGTGCACAACTGAGCAAGAGGAGAAGTACATTAAAGTGTCTAGTTTGAGAAATAGAACCTCACAAGTCCTCAACTGGCAGTGTCATTAAATAGTACTCGCAAAACACCAGTCTCACAGCCAACAGTGAAGATGCGACTCCGGGATGCTGGCCTTCTCGGCAGAGTTGCAAATAAAAAGCCATATCTCAGACTGGCCAATTTAAAGAAAAGTGTAATATCTGATAATGTAGCTAGTCAGACTATCTTAACCATATACATCATTGATGGTTGGACACGTCTCCTGTCGGGTGTCATGGTTGCCCTTAGTTTGAAGATATAATCCGGAACCTATCATAGTTCAATTCCGCTGATTTCAAAACTCTGTCCTCCAGAAAGTGGAGAGCAACACTTAAGCAGTTTTAATATACAAAACATATTTTTTTATTTAAAGCCGCGTTAGATAGGATTACCTAGACATACTGACCAGCTCAAATAGACAGATGTGTGCTATATGGCAGACCAATCCAAACTCATCTCCCGGCATGTCCAGCCCACTCATTATCTCAACCAATCATGGCTAGCGGGAAGGTTGCTGACTTTTTCTTTGGCTAAACCAGCTAGGCTTGTCATTTAACAATTATATTTGTATTTACAGATGGAGTACAAGTACGTTATTAAGGCACATGAAAGTAATTTTTTTTAAATGTTTTCATTTAACCTTTATTTAACTAGGCAAGTCAGTTAAGAACAAATTCTTATTTACAATGACGGCCTAACCCTGCCAAACCCGGACGACGCTGGGCCAATTGTGAGACAACCTATGGGACTCCAGAATCATGGCTGGATTCAAACCAGGGACTGTAGTAATGCCTCTTGCAGTGAGATGCAGTGCCTTAGACCGCTGCGCCACTCAGGGGCCCTAGTTCACATAGCCGAGAATGCATTTCTGCCAGAAAAATGCATGTTGATAAAATATATATAGCTCTCCTGTGAAGTAGTGACCTGTGACATATGCCTAGTTTCCTGAAACGGGTCACATATTTAGTAAAGTTTCATCTAAAAAGGATAACTTTGTAATTTTTTTAAACTAATTTTATTTGACCTTTATTTATACAGGTTTTTCTCATTGAGATAACATCTCTTTTCCAAGAGAGACCTGGTCCAATAGCAGCCGGGGGCACAATGTTTCAGACAAAACAACTTACATACACTAACACAACATTAAACAAAACTATAAACACACATACAGTACAACAATTACATATTACGTTAAAACACCCAAATGTCTTGACTAAGAAACAGCTGTCCTAAAGACAATTACACTCTTCTATGATATATACATCGATCAAGTGCTTAAAATTCACCAATGAAACTAGATCATCAAATTTGAAAATGTACAGGAGAGAATTCCAGGACCACGAAGCTGAGTAAGTAAATCTATTTCTACCATGAACTGTTCTAAGTTTTGGTACTGATAGAAGCAAATGAGAATGGTACCGTAATTGATATTTATTTACTGACTTGATTAAAAAGAACAGAGATAAAATTGCATTTTACCCAACATGGCCTTATAAATCAGTGTATACCAGTGTTTAAGCCTACGCAAGGTCAATGACGACTAGCCAACAGCGCTGTAGGGATCACAATGATGTGTTAGACGTTTTTGATTTGTAATGAACCTGAGGGCTGCATGATACACTTCATCAAGTGCTCTCAGGGTCGTGGTTGTGGCCTGCATATATTTAACATTACTTAAATCTAAAACCGCCAGTAATGTACATCGTACCAGCTCCTTCCTGGCCTCCAAAGAAAAACAAGCCTCATGCCAGTAATAAAAACCTATTCTCAGCTTGAGCTTCCTTATCAAGTTCTCTACATGCACAGTGAAACTCAGCTTATCATCAACCAACACACCCAAATATTTGTACAGCTTGACTTGCTCTATAGTATGTCCAGCCAATGTAGCAATGACATGATTAGTAACATGCCTGGCATTTGAAAATACCATGCATTTTGTTTTACCCAAATTTAGAACAAGTTTTAAATCATACAAATTCTGTTGTATGATGTAAAATGATCTTTGGGCATTTTCAAAAGCTAAAGATAAACTATTACCACTTGAATAAAGAACAGTATCATCTGCATAAAAATGAACATCCGCTGTTTCAATAAGACCCCAAATGTTGTTGATATACAAAATTAACAACAGTTGGCCCAAAATAAAACCTTGCGGAACACCTGAACACACCTCTATGGACTCAGATTTACAACCATCAACCATTGCACATTGTGTACGATTTGATAGGTAATTTATAAACCAATCTAGAGCAGGACCAGTAATTCCAAACATTTTAACCTTTGCACCAGCACGGTCCACGGTGTCAAATGCCTTCGACAAAACAATAAAGACACACACAATGTACAGTAACTTCTTGTTAAGAGCACAGTGGGATGTCATTTAAAACCTTCAATGTTGCTGGAACAATGCTGTGGCCAGACCTAAAACCTGATTCCATTCCATTTAATATGTTGTTTTCTTGGAAGTAGGCCTTTAGCTGCCTATTAACTAAGGACTCCGGTACCTTTGACAGTACAGACAATTTTGATATGGGTCGATAGTTGTCAAGTAGCGAAGGATCTCCCTTTCAGGAGAGGCATTACAAAAGCAGGTTTCCATAACTTGGGGATTTCCTTAACATCAAGCTTGAGGTTAAAAATACATGATAAGGGGGAGCAATGATGTCTGCAGCTAGGTATAAGAAGCGGGGGTCTAGCTCATCAGGGCCAGGGGATTTTACCCATCAATTTCTTTCAGGGCTTTACGCACTTCTGAAACAGAGAAGGATGAAAATGAGAACCTGGTGAAGGAGTGCACAGGGGTGTCAGGTACATTTATAGGGGGCTCAATTATACCTTTGACCTTTTCAAATAAACTGCCTGCATCTAAAACATACTGGTTCGAGGCTTTCAGAATGGAGGTTCTCTCAGTTACAATCTGGGTGTCTACTAACAATTTGTTTGGGAAGCTGTGTATCTTTTTTTTCACTCCGAACCTTTCACTACTTGCCAAAATTTGGATGGATTATTTAAATTATCTGAAGTAGATTTCAGGTAGTGGTCTGCTTCCAGTTTTGAAATGTTTACCATTTTTATTTTTATGAAATTCACTGAGGATGATGGTTCTCCCCTTCCTCGTCTGAGGAGCCTCCACTGATTGACAGTGAACTGATAATGATGCCAATGCCATCCGTGTGAAGATAACAGCTTTATTAGCTTCCTGAGCTGATGACTTGGTTAGTAACACACACACACTTTTCCCATTATAATGCTAATAAAGCAGATATAATATACTTGCCAGTGTAAATGACCTGGCAGCAGACCTGGCAGCAGGCCTGGCAGCAGACCTGGCAGCAGAGAAAGCATAGAAATCACCCGGGGCAGAGGAGAAGCTACTGCGTCAGTTGAGACAGGATCAATCTGAGACAAGGTGGTTTCCAACATTTATCTTCACTTTACAGGCATGCACTATTTTCAAATTAATATGTCAATTATATTAATTCATGAATGTTCCAACTTCTAGTGAATAATGGACAGCTTTGGTGACCGACTTTGATAGCTTGTTTATTCGCCTTAAAACATGATCAAACTTGAAAAGTCAGTTTTGACATTGTGATTCAGCATCGGTGTAGTTGTATAACATACAGCAAATATTTGCAATATAATAACTGTGAAACAAGAAAGTGGTGACATGGGGCCGTACAGTATGCACACAACCCCCCGGGCCCCCAAGCCTCATAGAAAATGCCATATTCCTCAAAATAAGTACGTCTAGTCAAACTTTCTAGTCTGGGGTCTGTTTTCGCTCAACGTCTATGAAATAATTACTACAAATGTGGTGTGTGTGCATGACTGGGTTCATGGGATTGTGCTGTAGCTAACGTTTCACGCCTGCTCCGCGTCATGGCAACAGGGACACAGTGAAGAGACAAGCCACTAGGTAATTATGGTCGGGAGGCCTAATAAGTAGCAACATGCCGCTTAACTTTCTGAGTTTATGTGGCCTAGAACTCCATATCTGGAAGTCTAATAATGGGGGGACATAGGTCGTGGAGTACTGTGTTGTGTTAAACCTGAACTGTTGTAACCCAACCAGTTTTTTAAAAAATCCCTTGTAATGGCTTTGTAACTAATTGAATAATAGCCAACTGTTAGACTGACACTGAATAACAATGTTCCAGTGTAAATGTAATATGAAACAAGTCATGTTTTTCTGTCACTCAATTCCCGCCTGAGGTAATTGAAGTATTCATTTGAACCTTTTATTTCGCTATCATGGAATATTCGATTTCATCACGTTTTGATGTCCATCTGTCTTTCCAAGCATTTTCTGTGCACTTAAATTGCATCTGTAAATTCAACTATTAAACTAAGAAACTATTTTGTCTCTATCTAGGTTTCCGTCCAATTGGCGACAGATATTCATGCAAATATTCTACAATTCGCATTAAAGAAAATATGCGCATTTTCCAAACAGTGGTGTTTTCACCAAACAGACCTGTTGCAGATAAAAATCAGTGCACAATGACATAGTGCACAAAACATGTACTTTTTCTTCTTAAGTTTTCATGTACCGAATAAAAATTAAGAGTTCAATCTGTTTCCATTGTATTTTCAACACTTTTTTGTAAAAAAAAACAGTTGAGTTAAATAACAAATGTTCCTACCCTGGTCTTGGCACAATAACTTTTGCCAACAGCTCACACATACAGGAAGTCTAGGGCTACATTATGAGATTATTATGGATAACAGTGAGAATATTTGTACTTGTCAAACTGCAGTCAAGCATCGATCATCATGTCACCAAAATCAGACCCTCGATATTTATTGGAAAGGAGCATCAAAATCACCGTTATTTTATCTGTAGCCTAATCAACTACATGGTTTCCTTAGTCGTAGTGGGAGGAATGTTTCTGAAAACATTATTTTGATGTTTCCATAGTAGTTTCCATTCGATTTTCAGAGTTGCTTACATATTATTTCCCTGTTTTCATAGTAGGCCTGTTAAGCTTGTGTGCAGAGTAAGAAAACAAAAACACTTGTGGTCCTCCTCATTATTACCAAACTAAATTTAACACAGCTAATTTGAAGGTTACTGTCTAAACTGCCATAACCCTCAAGCTTTAATTACATGTCTATTTCCAGACAGCCCCATTTTCAGACATTACTTTATAATATTCAGTGTTGATATCAGTCTATATAATTCAGTGTTTAACTTGGATAAAGGTCTCCAGATAGTTCCACCATATAGTTATAGGCTATCATCTGTGTGTGTGTCTGTGCTCCATGCTATGAGGGATAGAACATGACACCGGGCCACAATGTTCAGCCAAACACCCAAAACCCTCTCTTCATAGCTCCAGGGTGCACGCATGCACGCACAGAGCAAACGCTCGCAAGCATACACACACACACACACACACACACACACACTCACAGAGCACAACACTGCACAGCACATAGAAAGCCATTAGAAGATCATTTGTTTTACCACAGATAAAATCTCCTTGTGTGTCTGGTCCAAGAGAGCAGCAGTACCAGGCAGAGAGGTCGGCGGTCTGGCACACTTACCCGCCCTGTGGTGCTGTTGGACAGAACACTCTCCACTAGCAGAGTCGGGGTGGTCCTCTCCATCTCTCTCTCTCTCTCTGTGTGTGCGTGATAGTGCTCCGCTCCAACTGACGGCCCTGTTTTATTCAGTTTATACCCTTTTTTAATGAAACTTTTATGGTGATTTTTGGGTTAATAGACCGACATTGTGATACAGGCTAGATTTGGTTTGGCCTTGAGCCTGGAGTTAATTTTGAAATGGTGAATTAAGGGTAAAATGAGAGGAGAGATGAGAGAGAGAAGTCCCTAAATGTACAGTATGTTGTAGTTGTAATGTGAGATGGTAACTGATCTTTGTGACTCGCCGGTGGCTTCTTGGCTTTCTGTGGTGACTGGCCAGGGAGAACCCAGACCTGGGTTCAAATACTATATGAAATAATTTGAAATAGTTGATGTGCTTGATTTAGCTCGCCTGACACCAGAGTTGGGTAGGTTACTTTCTTAAAATGTCATCTGTTAGTTATTGGTTACCTGACCAAAAGTGTAATCAGTAACATAGCTTTTGGATTACCCAAACTCAGTAACGTAAACAGATTAATTTGAGTTACTTTTAGATTACTTTCCCCTTAAGAGGCAATAGAAGACCACAAACATTAGTATTACCAATTAAACAACATCCATTGCAAGATAAATCAATGTTAGAGTTTACACAGCTGGCCATAAATGGATGTTGCATTTTACTTTATGGTTTGGTTATGTAGTGTTCTTCTATCTCATTGCTTTCTACTACAGATAATAATACAATCAGACGATATCTATATTTCTTTACATGGAAATATAGATTAACCAATTGTTTTACCTGAGCATGACCCAACATCTAAGGATTCATTAGCCTACTCTGTTGTTTATGATTTTGTTGTCATGGAGGATGGATTTGGCAGGTTGATGTTTATTGGGATGAGTCTTGTCCTTGAGGCAGAACTGAGTGATTTCCCCTAGATGCAAAATCTCCTTGGCTACATTGTGAAAACAAAAATGTTGGTCTTAATTTAAAGTTAGGGTTAGGCATTAGGGTTAGTAGTATGGTTAATGTTACAGGTAGGTTTAAAATGAGATTGAATGACTTTGTGGCTGTGCTGCTAATGACGACTGCAACGCTGCAATGGTCATTAGATTTGTGACTTAAAACGCTAACGTGCACTGATTGGGCTTATTGCTTTGAGTTGAAAAATAAATAAATAAAAATAAATGCTGCTCTCATTTAAAAAATTAAAAAACATTTATATTTAACCAGGTAGGCCAGTTGAGAACAAGTTCTCATTTACAACTGCGACCTGACCCAGATAAAGCAAAGCAGCGTGACAAAAACAACAACACAGAGTTCTACTAACATAGTCAATAACACAAAATAACATTTAAAAAAAATATATGTACAGTGTGTGCAAATGTAGAAGAGTAGGGAGGGGAGGTAAGGCAATAAATAGGCTCTAGAGGCGAAATAATTACAATTTAGCATTAACACTGGAGTGATAGATGTGCAGATGATGATGTGCAAGTAGAGATACTGGGGTGCAAAAGAGCAAGAGGGTAAGTAATAATATGGGGATGTGGTAGTTGGGTGTGCTATTTACAGATTGGCTGTGTACAGGTACAGTGATCGGTAAGCTGCTCTGACAGCTGATACTTAAAGTTAGTGAGGGAGATATGAGATTCCAGCTTCAGAGATTTTTGCAATTCGTTCCAGTCATTGGTAGCTGAGAACTGCAAGGAAAGGCGGCTAAAGGAAGTGTTGGCTTTGGGGATGACCAGTGCAATATACCTGCTGGAGCGCGTGCTCCCTGTGGGTGTTGCTATGGTGACCAGTGAGCTGAGTTAAGGCGGGGCTTTACCTAGCAAAGACCTATAGATGACCTGGAGCAAGTGGGTTTGGCAACGATTATGTAGTGAGGGCCACTCATGGAATGGCGTGCTTTGAAGACTACCGAAAAGTGCTATTTGCATGGTTGAAAAAGTTTGCCATATGCTGGATTTGCTGAAGGTCTATTGTTTATGTTTTTGTGGGTGACACTTTGATATCTCGATAATTTGCAGCGGTGTAAGTCTAAAGCGCACAAATTTGAGCCTGTGTCCGTTAGGCCTATGGGCATTTTCTTTTTCAACAGCACTAATGAGATTGAGCAATAAAAGCCCCACTCTTGGTCTTCTTAAATTAACCTAACGTTTGACTGTCTGGAGCAAAATATCTAGAAGGAGTTTAGAAGGGAGGAACTCACTCAAACTTTTATTCCGTAGCCTGGAATCTGGACTATGCAGCTGTTCCTGCTCTTTCACGCAATCCATCAAACGCATTTGTACCGTCATCATAGTGGTCTCTGACTTGTGGTCAGACTTTCTCAGGTGAAACAAATGTAATCTTGCAAAATTCTTCAATGCTGATTTGAATGTCATTGAGAAAAAAGAAAGGAGTCAAATCATTTTTGGGGCAAACATCCTTTCTGAGTTAAAAATAATGCTACAAGCAATCATCAATTTTTTCTAAAGTACACTACATGTTCAAAAGTATGTGGACACCTGCACGTCAAGCATCTCATTCCAAAATCATGGGCATTAATATGGAGTTGGTCGCCCCTTTGCTGATATAACAGCCTCCACTCTTTTGGGAAGGCTTTCCGCTAGATGTTGGACATTGCTGTGGGGGACTTGCTTCCATTCACCCACAAGAGCATTAGTGAGGTCGGGAACTGATGTTGGCCGATTAGGCCTGGCTCGGTGTCTGCGTTCCAATTCATCCCAAAGATGTTCGATGGTGTTGAGGTCATGGCTCTATGCAGGTCAGTCAAGTTCTTCCACACCGATATCGACAAAACCATTTCTGTATGGATCTCGGTTTGTGCACGGGGGGCATTGTCATGCTGAAACAGGAAAGGGCCTTTCCCAAACTGTTGCCACGAAGTTGAGAGCACAGAATCGTCTAGAATGTCATTGTATGCTGTAGCGTTAAGATTTCCATTCACTGGATCTAAGGGGCCTAGCCCGAACCATGAAAAACAGCCCCAGACCATTATTCCTCCTCCACAAACCTTCCAGTTGGCACGATGAACTTGGGCAGGTAGCGTTCTCCTGGCATCCACCGAACCCAGATTCGTCCGTCGGACTGCCAGATGGTGAAGCTTGATTCATCACTCCAGAGAAAGCATTTCCACTGCTCCAGAGTCCATTGGCGGCGAGCTTTACATCACTCCAGCCGACACTTGAAATTGCACATGGTGATCTTAGGCTTGTGTGGACATTTCATGAAGCTCCCGACTAACAGTTCTTGTGCTGACGTTGCTTCCAGAGGCAGTTTGGATCTCGGTAGTGAGTGTTGCAACCGAGAACAGACCATTTTATGCGCTACGCCCCTCAGCACTCGGCGGTCACATTCTTTGAGATGGTATGGCCTACGACTTCGTGGCTGAGCCATTGTTGCTCATAGACGTTTTCACTTCACAATAACAGCACTTACAGTTGACCGGGAGAGCTCTTGCAGGGCAGAAATGTGAAAAACTGACTTTTTGCAAAGGTGGTCTCCTATGACAGTGCCACATTGAAAGTCACTGAGCTCTCCAGTAAGGGCATTCTACTGCCAATGTGTGTCTATGGGGATTGCATGGCTGTGTGCTCGATTTTATATACTTGTCAGCAACGGGTGAGGCTGAAATAGCCAAGTCCACTCATTAGAAGGGGTGTCCACAGACTTTTGTAAATATAGTGTATCTGTAATCTGATTACAATATTTTTGCTCATAACCTAACCGATGACAGTTACTGTTTTTGTTGTAATCCGTTACTCCCCAACCCTGCCTGGCGCAATGGGTCAATAGAATAGTCTCAAACCCAGCCGACTTGGCACTGCAGGCAGTCCAAGAAAATAGAAAATGAAAGATTTCAAATAATATTTGGGCCTAGTGGACCCTGGGCCAATGCATCGACGGGGAGGCGTAAGGTCGCTGGGTGGTGGAGGGTTTTTTAAACGTTCATGTTTCCATGGTGAGGCCATTACCTCACTAATATCCACTATCATCTTTCTGTTTGTCTCTGTCTTTCTCTTTCTCTCCTCTCTCTCTTTTTCCCAGGGGTGAACTTCGTGACTCGTAAGATCAGCCGTTCTGTGGCGAAGGTTCACCTGGGCCAGCTGGAGAGCATCAGTCTGGGTAACCTGCACTCCAAGAGAGACTGGGACCATGCCAAGGACTACGCAGAGGTAAGACTGGACATATACACACACTGCACTCTGACACACACCCTCACAATCATAAGCACACAGCATTGTGGGGTTAATGTTTTCCCAGATCATTTGAGGCTGAAATATGTGATCTGCATGAAGCCCCTTAATAGCCTGCCAAAGAGAAAACAGAGAGAGAGAGAAAAAACGAGGTTATGAGAGGAGGGAGAGGGCCGCTTGCTGTGAGGCCACAGACAGCACTCCAATTTCCCACCGCTCACCCACGTCCCAAAATTCCCTGAAACAGAGCAGCACGGCCTCCCAAACGGCAACCGATTCCCTATTATGGTGCACTACTTTTGACCAGGGACCGTGGGGCTTTGGTCAAATGTAGTGGCCAATGTAGTGAATAGTCTGCCATTTGGGAGGAAGTCCAGAAGAAAGAGAGATATTAAGGGAATGCCTTGTGGTGCTGTGCGATGCTGTGGATGATGACAGAAATACAGTGTTTGTGTTAATGTAAATGGTGCCAGCAGCAAGCTGAGAGATGAAACGAACAGTAAGGGGTCGCCATGTCCAGGAGCAGAACTCGCTGTGTGTGTGTGTGTGGTGTGTGTGTGATTTTGTGTG
This sequence comes from Oncorhynchus kisutch, assembly GCF_002021735.2. Lineage (NCBI taxonomy): Eukaryota > Metazoa > Chordata > Actinopteri > Salmoniformes > Salmonidae > Oncorhynchus > Oncorhynchus kisutch. Next base: position 36,212,073 of record NC_034183.2, read on the forward strand.
TGTGTGTGTGTGTGTGTTGTGAGTGTTAGCGATATGTTAGTGTAGCACTTGTGTGTGTGTGTGATAGGTAAGTGTTTGTGTCTCTCTCTCTCTCGCTCTCTTTCTCTATAAAGATGAAAGTCTCCGTGTGTTGCCATGTCTGACAGCAAAACTCCTCATGGTGGACCCTGTTATTAAGAGGGGGGTGGTGTTGGAAGGGTTGACACTTCGACGGGGGCTAGAAGGGGTAGTTTAACTAGAACTTCAGTGTGGATCACTGCGTCAGAGCAGGATGTTGGTGTGGTTGATCATCATAAGGTGGGGCTGAACCTGTTACGCAGGCCCGGGTGCTATGCTGTTGATGCATTCATAGATCAGTCATATCCAATTCAAACCGCAGAGCAGAGAAGAGAGAACACTGTTTTTTGGTTCCAATCTGACTTCGTTGTTCACTGATGCGATTTTGTTTCTGTGGTAGTGAAATGGCGACGTGGTCTTTAAAGGTAGTGCTTATTCTCTGCTACTTCAGGAGGTTTTCTGTATTTAGCAATGATTATGCACTTTAGCGTAGTAGAGTCACAGAAATAAGAATGAATAAACAGTGCAGCCAGAATAACAGCAAAGTAGCTGCATTAGCATTTGTTTAAGCTGTTTTCTAGTGACATTTATTTGGATACATCCATAACAATGAGCTAATGAGGCGTGATTTCGCATGGCATAGAAAATGTGCTCCCTCGTCAGGACACTGTTGTTCAGAGGAGCCAGCCAACAACACAGCTAACACAATCACCTCAAACTGAAGCTGGAAAGACTGTAAACTAGCTGCCCTTCATTTAGTTTGACCTTATATATCCATAAACATAATGCCAGCTGATTCATGCTTCGACTGGGTGAGAAACTCTGCTTGCCTGTCTATCTCGTTCAGATTCCCGACACGTTCCTTACTATGGGACAGCTGGCGATCAAATTTGAATATTGAAACAATGTTGAGATCGGGGTGCCTTGTGAAGATCTGCCGACGAGTAGCAAATCTCCCCTTGCCATCCGTACTACTGGCCAACGTACAATCAATGATAGGTACACTACAGTTCAAAAGTTTGGGGTCACTTAGAAATGTCCTTGTTTTTGAATGAAAAGCCATATTTTTTTGTCCATCAAAATAACATCAAATTGATCAGAAATACAGTGTAGACATTGTTAATGTTGTAAATGACTATTGTAGCTGGTAACAGCTGATTTTTTTAATGGAATATCTACATAGGCGTACAGAGGCCTATTATAAGCAACCATCACTCCTGTGTTCCAATGGCACATTGTGTTAGCTAATCCAAGTTTATAATTTTAAAAGGCTAATTGATCATTAGAAAACCCTTTTGCAATTATGTTAGCACAGCTGAAACTGTTGTCCTGATTAAAGAAGCAATAAAATCCTTCTTTAGACTAGTTGAGTATCTGGAGCATCAGCATTTGTGTGTTCGATTACAGGCTCAAAATGACCAGAAACAAAGACGCTTTCTTCCGAAACTTGTTAGTCTATTCTTGTTCTGAGAAATGAAGTTTATTCCATGCGAGAAATTGCCAAGAAACGAAAGATCTCGTACAACGCTGTGTACTACTCCCTTCACAGAACAGAGCAAACTGGCAAAAACAGACGCCTCACAAGTCCTCACCTGGCAGCTTCATTAAATAGTACTCTCAAAACACCAGTCTCAACGTCAACAGTGAAGAGGCGAATCTGGGATGCTGGCCTTCTAGGCAGAGTTCCTCTGTCCAGTGTCTGTGTTCTTTTTCCCATCTTAATCTTTGCTTTATATTGGCCAGTCTGAGATATGACTTATCTTTGCAACTCTGCCTAGAATGTCAGCATCCCGGAGTCGCCTCTTCACTGTCGACGTTGAGACTGGTGTTTTGCAGGTACTATTTAAGGACACTGCCAGTTGAGGACTTGTGAGGCAAATAGGCAAACAAGAAAAAGCTCATCCAGAGGCTGCGCTCCTAGTGGCCGGGGACTTGAATGCAGGGAAACTTAAATCCGTTCTACCTCATTTCTATCAGCATCTTAAATGTGCAACCAGAGGGAAAAATACTCTAGACCACCTTTACTCCACACACAGAGACTTGTACAAGCTCTCCCTTGCCCTCCATTTGGCAAATCTGATCATAATTCTATCCTCCTGACAAGCAGGAAGCACCAGTGACTCGGTCAATAAAAAAGTGATCAGATGAAGCAGATGCTAAGCTACAGGGCTGTTTTGCTATCATAGACTGGAATATGTTCCGGGATTCCTCCAATGGCATTGAGTACACCACATCTGTCGTTGGCTTCATCATTAAGTGCATCATTGACGTCGTCCCCGCAGTGACTGTACGTATATACCCCGACAAGAAGCCATGGATTACAGGCATCATCTGCACTAAGCTAAAGGGTAGAGCTGCCGCTTTCAAGGAGCGGGACTCTAACCTGGAAGCTTATAAGAAATCCCTCTATGCCCTCTGACGAACAATCAAACAGGAAAAGGTATCAATACAGGACTAAGATCGAAACATACTATATCGGCTCCGACGCTCGTCGGATGTGGCAGGGCTTGCAAACTATTACAAACTACAAAGGGAGGCACAGCCGAGAGTCGCCCAGTGGCACAAGCCTACCAGATGAGCTATATTACCTCTATGCTCGCTTCGAGGCAAGTAACACTGAAACATGCATGAGCGCACCAGCTGTGATCACACTCTCCACCGCTGATGTGAGTAAGACCTTTAAACAGGTCAACATTCACAAGGCTGCAGGGTCAGACGGATTACCAGGACGTGTACTCCGAGCGTGTGCTGACCAACTGGCAAGTGTCTTCACTGACATTTTCAATCTCTCCCTGTCTGAGTCTGTGATACCAACATGTTTCAAGCAGACCGCCATAGTCCCTGTGCCCAAGAACACTAAGGTAACCTGCCTAAATGACTACCGACCCATAGCACTCACGTCTGTAGCCATGAAGTACTTTGAAAGGCTGGTCATGGCTCACATCAACACCATTATCCCAGAAACCCTAGACTCACTCCAATTTGCATACTGCCCCAAAAAGATCCACAGATGATGCAATCTATATTGCACCCCACACTGCCCTTTTACACCAGGACAAAAGGTACACCTACGTGAGAATGCTATTCATTGACTACAGCTCAATGTTCAACACCATAGTGCTGTCAAAGCTCATCACTCTGCGACTTTATCCTGGACTTCCTGATGGGCCGCCCCCAGGTGGTAAGGGTAGGTAACGACACATCCGCCACGCTGATCCTTAACACTGGGACCCCTCAGGGGTGCGTGCTCAGTCCCCTATTGTACTCCCTGTTCACTCATGACTGCTCTGCCAGGCACGACTCCAACACTGTCATTAAGTTTGCCAATGACAGTGGTAGGCCTGATCACTAACAATGACGAGACAGCATATAGGGAGGAAGACAGAGACCTGGCCGTGTTGTGCCAGGACAAAAACCTCTCCCTCAACATGATCAAGACCAAGGACATGATTGTGGACTCCAGGAAAAGGAGGACCGAACACGCCCCCATTCTCATCGACTGGGCTGTAGTGGAGCAGGTTGACAGCTTCAAGTTCCTTGGTGTCCTCATCACAAACAAACTAACATGGTCCAAACATATCAAGTCGTGAAGAGGGCATGACAAAACCTATTCCCCCTCAGGAGACTGAAAAGATGTGTCATGGGTCCTCTTATCCTCAAAATGTTCAACAGCTGCACCATCGAGAGCATGGGTGCATCACTGCCTGGTATGACAACTGCTCGGCCTCCGACCGCAAGGCACTACAGAGGGTAGTGCATACGGCCCAGCTGGGGCCAAGCTTCTTGTCATCCAGGACCTCCATACCAGGCGGAGTCAGAGGAAGGCCCTAAAGGCTACCCAGACAACTTGCACTGCCTCCCCCACTCTTTTACGCTTCTGCTGCTCTCTGTTATTATCTATGCATAAGTCACTTTAATAACTCTACCCACATGTACAGTATATATTATCTCAATTACCTCGACTAACCGGTGCCCCCGCACATTGATTCTGTACCGGTACCCCCCTGTATATAGCCTATTGCTATTTTACTGCTGTGTTTGTTTCATGATAATTAATTCTGTGTTCCGGTCCAAAATGACCGCCACCATTATAGCTGATTATAAATCCATAATAATGCATATATTATCACCTAATGTTGTGTTAGATCTTAAGTTCTTGTGAACATTACAAGTTTTGAACTTCTATTTGCTATTTATGGACTGTATTTATGGACAATGTATGGATTATTTTGACTATAACAAATACTCAGATTAAACATATTGTGGTATTTATCACAGACTACTTTCTCCTCTAATGCATCTTCGCTGTCAGTTTCCTGACCTCTCTCATCCTCACCAGTGTCATGATCAAAGATATGATCAAGAGCCTCACATACCGTACAGTATATCGCTTGGTCATTGTGCTGCCACAGAATGGATTGTGAGCAAGGCCTCAAAAAAGCTTTATATACCAGAGATGCGAGAAAAGTTCCATATATTATTGAAACACTGTTGTGATTGTTTGTGAGAATGCCAACGGTGGGGGAAAGATTATATTGGGGAAAGGTTCCTGTGGGGGTTGCCATGGAAGCCAAGAAGGGAAGTGAGGTGTGTGTGTCTGTGTGTGTGTGTGCTCAAACTGGTCTGGGAGAGTGCGGGTCTGGGAGAGGAAGTGTGTCCATCTGATGAATGGGAATGTGCCTGAACTCAATGTTATACTCACCCATTCATTTCTAATGACCGGTCATTTTTGACGGGGAACACCACAGGTGTACAAAAGTTAAATAAAACACCCAAAATGTAATGAAAATCATCAAAATGGATTTGGTGTGTTCAGATGCCCTGTGTGGACAAAGTCATGGAACCTTATGACAATCAGATTAAGTGAACTACATTTTTCAGAGAGAGAACTTGTAAATCGGTCTGATTTAACTGGAACACAGCAGGAGGGTTAATTATTTGTTACTTTATTTCTTCTTTTTTTCTTCTTTTATTTCTTAACTGCATTGTTGGCATTTCACTGTAAGGTCTACACCTGTTTTATTTGGCACATGTGACAAATACAATTTGATTTGACTTGATCCTAGCAGTACGGCGGCCCCCCGGGAGGATTCAAGGGGTTCCTCACTCAGTGCTCTCTGGTGTTAGAGCTACTGTCCTGCTCGTTCCACACTGATCGGGTCATGATCGCCTACATCATCTCTCTACTTTAGGGCAAGACCCTGGCTTGGGCACCGGCGGTGTGGGAACAGCATCCACCACCCTGCAGCTCCATATTAGCCTTCACTGTAAGAACTGCCAGACTAAATGCCAAAGACCCCCACCAAGAACCTTGCCGTGTTCCCAGGCATCCATTGAAGACCAAGACTTTTACGCTCTCCCTCCAGAGTACTTCTACCTCCGGGAGGACTTCTGTAAGAGGCAATCTGCCACCCTCTCTCCTCATCGTCCATATGACTGAGCCATTGAACTCCTACCCGTCTCCACCCCTCCCTGGGACTGTCTGTACTCCCTCTTGAACCCTGAAGCAGCAGTCATGGACAATTACATCCAAGAGTCACTGGAGGCAGGTTTCATTCGCTCCTCTACATCCCCAGCTGGTGAAGGCTTCTTCTTCGTGGGAAAGAAGGATGGAGGTCTGCGTCTCTGCATTGATTACAGAGGGCTGTACACGATTATGATAAAAAATCGGTACCCTCTATCCCTGATTTCCGCCTTGGAGTTGGCCCATGGGGTCCAATTCTTCACCAAACTGGATCTCCGCAACACTTATAATCTGGTGAGAATCAGTGAGGGAGATGAATGGAAGACTGCCTTTAACATCCCGAGTAGCCACTTTGAGTATTTAGTCATGCCCAGTCTTCCAAGCATTGGTCAATGACACGCTTAGGGATATGTTGAATTGGTTCGTCTTTGTTTACCTCGACAACACCCTGATCTTCTCCAAGACCCTTCCGGAACACATTCTGCATGTCCGCTAAGTGCTGAGACGCCCACTGCAGAGTCAACTATACATCAAGTTAGAGAAGTTTCTTCCTGGTCCACATTATCTCTACCGCCAGCATCCAAATGGAACACGTAAAGGTGAGGGTGGTCAACGACTGGCCCCGTTCCGCCTCACTCAAATAAGTCCAGCGGTTCTTCGAGTTTGCCAATTTTTTAGAGGTATTTTATATGCAACTTTGGTGCAGTGGCAGCTCTTCTCTCTTCTCCCTAACCCGCAAGTACCAGAACCATTTTTGCTGGACCCCTGAAGCTGACAGGGCATTCGGGGAGCTCAAGGGATGTTTCACCTCTGGACCCATCCTGATCCTACCCGTCCCTTCGTGGTAGATAACCCTACTCTTCGGCCAGAGTGTCCAATGTGAGCTCTGAACGCTCCAAGAGCAAAACCCTTTAAATGTATTAACATTGTGATGCAGTCATGACCACAGGTCTCACAAAACTCAGATTTGGACGAGACTGACTTTATGACCAAAATGATCCTATTTAAACTTCGTGGTACATTTTGAGGATAGAATAAATGTTTCTGCCTCTTATAGATGCCGCACAGGCTGTTTTCTAAATGAGAAGTCCTTTTTTGAGGGCAGTTGCTCTTTCATTGTTGAATTTGCGACTTGTTGTGAAATGTTTATGGGCAATGTCCGATGAGCACCGATATGTTTTATCTATCATTTCTGTTCGTAATTTATCTTCATTTGACAAGGATTGAAAAGGATTTGTCAGTAAATTGTCGACTTGATTCATAATGATGATATGATCAGTCCAATCAAAATTACTGTAGATATAACGTGATTTGACGTAATTTTATCTTGAGCCTTCTTGGATGGCACTTCTAATGTAACTCTATGGCAGCACCCAAGGGGCTTGAATTTTTGAGCTCTCATTGTAGATTTTGCTGTTATGCATTGTCCCTATGAGTGACAGAACTATGAGCCAATCACAGCGCAACTAGAGAACATTACCAACCCATACGCTCTGAATTTTCCGCTGGCTGCCCCACCACTGTGCTAGGTTGAAACACCTGTATTTTGGACCTGCCTTACTCAAGAAAGCAAAAAAGAGACCATGTTTGTATGCAGCGTTATAAACTCAATGATTATTATTTTATTTTTTTGCAAACTGATATGTGACATATATTAATGCCAAAATAACATGCAAAATCGACAACCATTTTTTATAATTTACCTCTACAGGATCGGTGGGACCCCTGCCTGACAGTTGAGTTAACGTAGGCTAATGTGATTAGCATGAGGTTGTAAGTAACAAGAACATTTCCCAGGACATAGACATATCTGACATTGGCAGAAAGCTTAAATTCTTGTTAATCTAACTGCACTGTACAATTTACAGTAGCTTTTACAGTAAAATAATACCATGCTATTGTTTGAGGAGAGTCCACAGTTATGAACTTGAACATGTAATAATAAACCAATTAGGCACATTTGGGCAGTCTTGATACAACAACACGTGTATGGGTATGAGTGTAAAGGGTTAATTGAACAGTATAACACAATAAGGATGGAGAAAGACCCATTAAAATCACTTAGAATTGATGAGTTGCCACCCATGCATCACTCATAAAGTCTATTTAGAACTTATATTATTCAAAAACATGAAATACCGTCAAATATGAGCCATCCTGGAAACTAAGTGACTGGTCCCGATTGAATTGGTGTAATCAGTCTGGCATTTGCATGTCTAGAGTGAAACTACTCTTTGTATGTCTGTGTGTGCAGGTGTTTGTGAGTGTGTGTGTGTACACCCTCCCGCCTGTCAGGGACACCCTGGGTTGAGACACTCCAGGTTTCCTGTGGGAACGAAGGCATTCCGGGTCTGGTGAATCACGCACCTCCACACTATGCAGCTCTGGTTTCGGCAAGGCAGATTTCGGTAAGTCAAACAGAACAGAAGCTTCTTTTTCCTCCCTCTCTCACTGTTTCTCAGAGTCACTAAGAAGACACATAAAAAATGACCTAGTAATGCAATGTGTCCCTTTTTAGTTGTTTTTCATTCAGCTGGCGTCACCAGTGCGTTACCATGGAAAAGTCCAACAACAGGCAATGTGTAAACAGAACCATGTGTTTCCACCGTGGGCATCTCTCTCTCTCTCTCTCTCTCTCTCTCTCTCTCTCTCTCTCTCTCTCTCTCTCTCTCTCTCTCTCTCTCTCTCTCTCTCTCTCTCTCTCTCTCTCATCTCTCTCTCATCTCTCTCTCATCTCTCTCTCTCATCTCTCTCTCTCTCATCTCTCTCTCTCATCTCTCTCTCTCATCTCTCTCTCTCATCTCTCATCTCTCTCCATCCAGGAGAAACAGGGAAATTGCCTCTAATAGTGTGTGGATGTATTTGGGGTGGCATAAGGGGCGTGCAGTGTGTCTGCACTAACAACGTCTGAAGCCCTGTGGTCGGGCGTCGGCTCACCAGCCATATCCAGTGTCTTACACACACACAGACACACACAGCCCTGAATGGAGTGTTTATGTGATTATGGGATGGATCTATGACTGGCCTCTTTTGTGTGGCTGGCTTTTTTGCTAAAACGGTGAATAAAATCATTCAGAGCCTATCAAACCTAATCTGCCTTCAGTTTTAATCTGATTTTGAATAAAAATACGGAGAACAGGTCTGAGAAATGAAACATAAGTAAGTTTGAAGATGTATTTATATTGGTTCTTGTAAATGTACAGGAACACACAAAGGGGTCACAGGAAAAGGAAAATACTCGCTAGCATGGACCCTGGCCTATATATTTACCCCTCACTCTGTCATGGGCAGTGTCTCTCTCTCTTAGTTGGCCTGGGGGTGTAGGGTTTACAGGGTACAGCACACATTGTCCTCCAGCTGTTTGGATGTCTATGCCCATTTCTCCTCTCTGCCACTCCTCTTCCCACCACCCCCCATCCTCTGGCTGTAGGGAGAGCCACATCCTGTGCGTAGAACATTCTGGCCCGACCTGAGTGGTTTGGCCCTCTCTCTACCACGGGCTTCAGGCTCGGCCCTGCTTCGCTGCCTCCACAGAATGTCCCTCTCTTCTGGATCTGTCTCTCTGCATCTGCTTCACTTCATGTCTCACTCTCCTGTCTGACTCACTCTGTTTCTGTGTGTCTCTCTGCATCTCTCCTCTTGTCTCGCTCTTTCTTTGTGTGTCTCTATAATTCTCACTCTGTTTCTCGCCTTGTCTCACTACGTCTCTGTCAGACTGTGACAAGCTCCAGGACTATAGTACCATTTGCAATTTGTTCTCCTGGCTCATGCTCACTTCCCTATCATAGTGCCGTTATTTGGCTAGCACCCAGTCACCCAGTCACCCGTGGGTTCTCTCTAAGATCTGCTTGCTGGTGCGCTCTTCTCACTGACTCTAGCAGGCGATCTGCTGCTAATGCTGCCGCTGTTGTTGTGGGCTAGAGGGGTGAAACTAGCCTGGTCCCAGATATGTTTGTGCTGTCTTGCCAACACCTATGGTCAGGGTAATGCCAAATGACCAAAGGAGTTGGCTACACAACACAAACAGATCTGGGACCAGGCTAGTACGGAACTCTAGCTAGATGAGTGTATCCTAGCCTCCCTCTTGCCCCCACCCCTCCCTCAAACTCCCTCCCACCACCAGTAAAGAGAGTAAAAAGTGTTGTTTCCAGAATAGTTACAACACCTCACTCTTTTTTGTCGTTTGTTTTATGTTTGTTTTCAACACATAATGGCCTGTTAAATTGGGCCTTTTGATGTTTACTCACGTGTTGGAGTGGGTCTGGCAGAACCTGGCTGTGTGTGTCTGTGTGGCAGTAATGTGTGTGTAGCATTGAGTTCAGGCGTCGTGGAGGTGACAGCCCAGCCCTCTCTGTCTGTGTCATTTTTCACATGTATTTTTCTTGTCTTTTTTTCCTGAGCAGCTGCCTCTCTGTGCAGTAATGGTTACAGATGAGGCTAATTAGCCAATCACAGCGCACATCAGACACAATCACAGATGATTGATGAGGGCAGCTGGCCATTCATCACATGTTTTTGGCTGGGGGGTGACAGTGGGGGCAGGGCCAGCAGAGTAGACAGGGTAAGGTACAGCAACCCCTGTTCCGTTCCAGCGGGAGTCGTGCCAACCCCAGACAATACTAGCTCAGTGGAGACCCATGGTGGGGGAGAGGAGAACTGCAGCTCAGGGTTATTTCCACACCGATCTCAACAAATCATTTCTGTATGGACCTCACTTTGTTCACGGGGGCATTGTAATGCTGAAACAGGAAAGAGCCTTCCCCAAACTGTTGCAACAAAGTTGGCATGCTGTAGTGTTAAGATTTCCCTTCAATGGAACTAAAGAGCCTTAACAATGAAAAAACAGCCCCAGACCATTATTCCTCCTCCACCAAACTTTACCGTTGGCATTATGAATTGGGGCAGGTAGCGTTCTCCTGGCATCCGCCAAACCCAGATTCGTCCATCGGAATGCCAGATAATGAATTGTGATTCATCCCTCCAGAAAATGTGTTTCCACTGCTCCAGAGTCCAATAGCGGTGAGCTTTACAGCAGTTGGCAAGGTGATCTTAGGCTTGTGTGCTGCTGCTTGGCCATGGAAACCCATTTCATGCAGCTCTCAATGAGGAGTTCTTGTGCTGATGTTGCTTCCAGAGGCAATTTGGAACTCGGTAGTGGGTGTTGCAATCGAGCACAGCTGTTGTTTCTCCTAGACATTTCCACTTCAAAATAACGCGATTTACAGTTAACCGGGGCAGCTCTAGCAGAGCAGAAATTTGACGAACTGACTTGTTGGAAAGGTGGCATCCTATGACGTTGCCACGTTGAAAGTCACTGCACTCTTCAGTCAGGTCATTCTACTGCCAATGTTTGTCTATGGAGATTGCATGGCTGTGTGCTCGATTTCAAACACGTGTCAGCAACGGGTGTGACTGAAATAGCCGAATCCTCTAATTTGAAGGGGTGTCCACATACTTTTGTATATATAGTGTAGCATGTGTTTAGTCAGGGGGTACATGACTGCCTGTGTTTAAAGCAGTCATTGACTTTACTGCAGTGATTCGGGGTGCTCAATAAATACCTTCACTTTGACGACTGTAACACTTTTATAAACACAGCTGGACTGGTAAAGAGGAGATAGGGGCATATAGGGCAAAGGCTAATCATGCCAGTGTTCATGACATCATTTCATCTCTAAGGAGAGTGCGTGTGTGTGATTACCTAAGATTACCTACAGATGGGGTCAGTTTGAGGAGGAGGGTGTTTCAGGAGCTTTGCTTACGGCTCATGCTCTCTTGACATCCCACGCAAGCAGGGTAAATAAATGCCAGCAGCTGTGTGTGAGCGTGTGTCTGTGCGTATGTGCATGAGGTGTGTGTGTTAGGGGTGTTAATTGCAGGTGAAACTTAAACCGTGCACTGAGCAGCAGCTTATTGAAGCAGCTTCTGCCCCCCCTGAGGGTAATACAAACACACGCTGTACCCCCCCAGCCCAACGCCCTATCCTCAACCAGCCCCTACCCTCAACCAGCCCCTAACTGACCAGAAGCAGGAGGTACTATGGGCTTACCCACAGAGCCAACCAATATCATCCATCACACACACGCAGAAACGCACATGCACACGCACATGCACACACACACACCACATCGTTAGGTAAAAAATCTAATCAATGCATATAAACGCATAATCAGATGAGACATGTTTCAGCAGCTCAGTCGTTACATTTCTAACGGATGAGTTAACACAATGAATCTCCTTTGTTTTGTTCTTTGATTTATCTGTTATTTATCCCTCAGAATTTGATTAGTTTGGAGAAGTTGAATTATGCGACTGCAGTTCCAGAGCCAAGAGCTGGGGTTCTAGTGTTTCAGAGCCAAGAGCTGGGGTTCTAGTGTTTCAGAGCCAAGAGCTGGGGTTCTAGTGTTTCAGAGCCAAGAGCTGGGGTTCTAGTGTTTCAGAGCCAAGAGCTGGGGTTCTAGTGTTTCAGAGCCAAGAGCTGGGGTTCTAGTGTTTCAGAGCCAAGAGCTGGGGTTCTAGTGTTTCAGAGCCAAGAGCTGGGGTTCTAGTGTTTCAGAGCCAAGAGCTGGGGTTCTAGTGTTTCAGAGCCAAGAGCTGGGGTTCTAGTGTTTCAGAGCCAAGAGCTGGGGTTCTAGTGTTTCAGAGCCAAGAGCTGGGGTTCTAGTGTTTCAGAGCCAAGAGCTGGGGTTCTAGTGTTCCAGAGCCAAGAGCTGGGGTTCTAGTGTTCCAGAGCCAAGAGCTGGGGCTCTAGTGTTCCAGAGCCAAGAGCTGGGGCTCTAGTGTTCCAGAGCCAAGATCTGGGGTTCTAGTGTTCCAGAGCCAAGAGCTGGGGTTCTAGTGTTTCAGAGCGTGAAGTGGGGTTCTAGTGTTTCAGAGCCTGAGGTGGCTCAGAGCTGGAGGGATTGAGACATCAAGATAAACAAACAATGTGTTTTTCAGTATTCTGTTTTTTTTATCAACTTTATCATGTACTGTATTACTGTGTTTGTGTTTCTGGAATTCTCTTTACATCAAATCAAATCAGGGGGAAGAGGCGTTGTTGTGTCCTGTTTGGTGTGTTTGGACCATGATAGGTCCAGCGAGGAACTTGAGCTCTCGACGAACTACACTACAGCCCCGTCGATTTGAATGGGGGCGTGGTCAGCCCTCCATTTCCTCTAGTCCACGATCAGCATCTTTGTCTTGCTGATGTTGAGGAAATGGTTGTTGTCCTGGTACCACAATGCCAGGTCGCTGACCTCCTCCCTAGAGGCTGTCTCATCGTTGTAGGTGATCAGGCCTACCACTGTCGTGTCGTCTGCAAACTTAATGATGGTGTTGAAGTCATGCGTGGCCATGCCGTCGTGAGTGAACAGGGAGTACAAGAGGGGACTAAGCACACACCCCTGAGTAGGCCCCCATGTTGAGGGTCATTGGGGCAGATGTGTTGTTGCCTACCCTCACCACCTAGGGGCAGCCCATCAGAAAATACAGTATGCAGTTGCAGGGGGAGTTGTACAGTTCTTCAGGTCCAATTGATAGGATAGACTCGGACAGAGCTCGTCCAGTTTGTTCTCCAGTGATTGTACTCACTCCAGTGATTGTGTTCGCCAATAGAATGGAAGATAGAGGCGGTATGTCTTTCCCCACCAAATCATTGAAGCTGTTCTGAGGTTCGTGTATGTCAGCTTTGCATGAGCAACCCATTTGGATGTTGTGTTGGAGGGATGACCCGTCACAGGACCACACATGTGGTCACACGGAAACTTCACATTCAGACTAGAACCCCCAGTTCCCACTCTTTAACCCCATACCCTTACCACAACACTATCAGAGAGTGTTGGGTCTGAGTTGGCATGTGAACGCATTATATTATTCAATAGTATAACATGTTTATTACATATATCAAATCAAACTTTATTTGTCACATGCGCCGTGTACAAGTGTAGACCTTACCGTGAAATGCTGACTTACAAGCCTTTATCCAACAGCGCAGTTCAAGAAGAGATAAGAAAATATTGACCAAATAAACTAAAGTATAAGATAAATAAAAAGTAACACAATAGCATAACAATAACGAGGCTATATACAGAGGGTACCGGTAACGATTCAGTGTGCGAGGGTACAGGTTAAAGGTCATTTGTACATGTAGGTAGGGGTGAAGTGACAATGCATAGATGATAAACAGCGAGTAGCGGCAGTGTACAAAACAAATGGAGAGGGAGGGGGCGGGGTTCAATGTAATAGTCCGGGTTTGCCATTTGATTAAATGTACATCAGTCTTATGGCTTGGGGGCTAGAAGTTTTTAAGGAGCCTTTTGGTCCTAGACTTTGCGCTCCGGTCCCGCTTGCCGTACGGTAGTTGAGAAACCATCTATGACTTGGGTGACTGGAGTCTCTGACAATTTTATGGTCTTTCCTCTGACACCGCCTATTATATAGGTCCTGGATTGCAGGAAGCTTGGTCCCAATGATGTACTGGGCCGTACGCACTACCCTCTGTAGCGCCTTATGGCCTGTTTGGCCCTCATTTTCCCATAGTCCATGGTCAGTTTCTTTGTCTTGCTCACATTGAGGGAGCGGTTGTTGTCCTGACTTCCTCCCTACAGGCTGTCTCATCATTGTCAGTGATCAGGCCTACCACTGTTGTGTCATCAGCAAACTTAATGATGGTGTTAGAGTCGCATTTGGCCACGCAGTCGTGGGTGAACAGGGAGTACGGGAGGGGGCTACAGGAGGGGGATAAGTTCACACCCCTGAGGGGCCCCAGTGTTGAGGATCATTGTGGCGGTAGTGTTGTCTCTTACCCTTACCACCTGTCAGGAAGTCCAGGATGCAGTGGTGGTGTTTAGTCCCAGGATACTTAACTTAGTTATGAGCTTAATGGGCACTATGGTGTTGATCGCTGAGCTGTAGTTAATGAACAGCATTCTCACATAGGTATTCCTTTTGTCCAGGTGGGAAAGGGAAGTGTGGAGTTTGATTGTGATTGCGTCATCTGTGGATCGGTTGGGGTGGTGTGCAAAATGGAATGGGTCTAGGGTATCCGGAAGGATGCTGTTTATGTGGCCATGACCAGCCTTTCAAACCACTTCATGGCTACTGATGTGAGTGCTACGGGGCGGTAATCATTTAGGCAGGTTACCTTCACTTCCTTGGGCACAGGGACTATGGTGGTCTGCTTGAAACATGTAGGTATTACAGACTCGGTCAGGGAGAGGTTGAAAATGTCAGTGAAGACACCTGCCAGTTGGTCTGCGCCTTCTTTTAGTACACATTCTAGTAATCTGTCTGGGCCATTGACTTTGTAAATGTTGACCTGTTTAAAGGTCTTGCTCCCATCGGCTACTGAGAGCGTTATCACGCAATCATCCAGAACAACTGGTGCTCTCGTGTATGCTTCAGTGTTGCTTGCCTCGAAGCGAGCATAAAAGGAATTTAGCTTGTCTGGTAGGCTCGCATCACTGGGCAGCTCGTGTCTGGGTTTCCCTTTGTAGTCCGTAATAGTTTTCAAGCACTGCCACATCCGACAACCATCAGAGCCAGTGTAGTAGGATTCCATCTTAATCCTGTATTGATGCTTTGCTTCTTTGATGGTTCGTCTGAGGGCATAGCGGGATTTCTTCTAGGTATCCGGATTAGTGTCCCGCTCTTTGAAAGTGGTAGCTCTAGCCTTCATTTCGATGCAGATGTTGCCAGTAATCCATGACTTATGGTTGGGG